>NW_017308060.1:104803-127224 GCF_000935625.1 Nanorana parkeri
TTATGGTTTCTCTCAAAGGAATAGGGTCTATGGTGGGCTGTACGGACCCTCAGGTGGGCTATGCGGGGACTACGGTGGGCTATACAGATTCTCAGGTGGCTGTGAAGGTTTTATGTTGGGCTGTGCGGACTCTCAGGTGGGCTGTAGGGGGTCTATGGTGGGCTGTGCGGACTCTCAGGTGTGCTGTGCAGGTTCTATGATGGGCTGTGCAGACTCTTAGGTGGGCTGTGTGGATTCTCAGGTTGGCTCCACAGGTTCTGTGGTGGGCTGTGTGGACTCTCAGGGGGTGTGTGGTGGGCTGTGCAGGTTCTATAGTGGGCTGTGTGGACTCTCAGGTTGGCTCCGCAGGTTCTATGGTGGGCTGTACAGACTCTCAGGTTGGCTCTGCAAGTTCTATGGTGGGCTGTACAGACTCTTAGGTTGTCTCCACGGATTCTATGGTGGGGTATGTGGACTCTCAGGGGGTCTGTGGTGGGCTATGTGGGTTCTATGGTGGGCTGTGTGGGGTCTATGGTGGGCTGTGTGGGGTCTATGGTGGGCTGTGTGGGGTCTTAGTAGGACTGTGCAGTCTTACTAGGGGTCCCGCATGGTCAATCTGCGGATAAGGGTGGTGTGGATCCACAGAAGGAGGAGGACATATTCGGCCGGCACTGTACACAGGAAAGCTGCGGGAACCTTGCTAGGGACCTTGGCAGCATTCCTATGAACTCCGGCGCCTGTTTACAGTGCTGGCTTCATTTTTAAAACGAAGAGATGCGAGAGCCACATGAAATGGCTGTTTGACATATGTGCATTTATGGAGGATTTAATGCCTGTAGAGGGATGTTCTGCATCTAGGTGGGATCTACTGCATGTAGGGGGGATATTTTGCCTGTAAGGGGGGATCTGCTGCCTGTAGGGGGGATATGTTGCCTGTAGGGAGGACCTTTTACCTCTAGGGGGGATCTGCTGCCTCTAGGGGGGATCTGTTGCCTGTAGGCAGGTCTGCTGCCTGTATTGGGATCTAATACCTGTAGGGGGATCTGATACCTATAGGGGGATGAATGGGATGGTATTCGTCTGCATTTCTGTATCATATATTGCTGGGATTCGTGTCCTCTATAGCTGATGGTATTCTGCATTGCTGTATAATGTATTGCTGGGATTTGTAGTCCTCTATAGCTGGTGCCATCCTGCATTGCTTAAAGCCTGAAGACCCCCAGAAGGGCACTTGGATGAATGTTCATAACTAAGACATGGGGGGGGCGACAAATTTAGTTCTGCCCCGGGCGACTGTAGCTCTGGTTACGCCACTGTGTTTATAGATTGTCATTACTGAATATTTCTAAAAGGTGTGTTTCTTATTTTAAAGATAAGGGTAAAGGTCCACTTTCAGCATTATGACATTTTTGGAATTCCCCGGGTGTTAGATCAATTGTGTACTCTACACAAAGTAAATTCTATCGATCGGCCTAGTGATGATGTAAAGCCAGGTTATCAGTAGGAACCTGTTAGCTCACTATACCTAATTCTTGACTTTGAAAAGCAATGTAAATAGAAGTCTTAAATACCTGGATACATAAATATGATGCATCCTCTTGATGCGCAGTATATACAAATAAAGAGCACAACTTTGTTCTTGTAATATGCATGCTTATATGGAAGCATATTAGTTAATATTATTATTAAGGATCACTAGGGTTGCCACCTTTTCTTTCAGCCAAACTCGACCACTCCAGTGAGGCATGGAATTTTTTGGGGAGAATGAGTCGCGGCTTATTCATGTGTAAATGGCGCCACCCATTCATATGTAAATATCACAGTCAGGACTATTTTCAGTGGGGGGCCAGTAGCTCCTATTTTTATTTTGGCTGCCCCTGTCTGCCTGACATCATGTGTCTGGGTCTCAGCTGCCATGAAACCCGGACACAGCATTCAAGACCTCGACACAGCATTCAAAACCCGGACTATCCGGGTGAATCCCAGACAGGTGGCAACCCTGAGGATCACTTCATCCAAAGTTATTGTCTCTTTTTTTGGAAGGAGACTATAGTGTTAGGCTACATTAAAGATTAAGTTTACTTTAAGATAATGTTTCATGTTACACCAATATTCAGGGTATAACATGAAACAAGGTCACATCGAATCCTCCCCAAACCACTTCCCGTCCCCCCACTTACCTGAACCTGGGATTATTCTCTCTGCAGGACGGTGTACATTTTTTAATTTGACGTGGCTGTGCATGGCTGAACCCACACAGACGCATCATCCACTCAAAGGCCCTTTGAAAGAATTTACGCATCACACACATTCACATCAGTCCCTGCCCTCAAGGAGCTTACAATCTAAGGTCCTTATCTCACATGGAGATACACAGGAGCCAATTAACCTACCTGGAGGAAACCCACGCAAGCACAGGGAGAACATGCAAACTCCTTGCAGCTAGTGATCTAGAAGCATTTGTTACAATAAGCAAAACACCTGTCACTAGAAAAAGTACATAAGCTTTTTAGCATGGCTGGCTGGTGTGGACAGACCTTTAAAAAAAACTTTTGTTGCTGCTGCAGTTAGAGAGATGTTCCCTTACATATTTTGGGGAACATCAGCATCAAGTAGGAGCTTAACGAAGAACTCTGGGTAAAAATGTTCTTAGCCCTTGCAGTGGGGCCACCCCGCACTGTGAGGGTTAACGTCTCGTCTTGGTCTAGGAAGGAAAATAAAAAGGTTATATTCACCTGATCCTAGGAGCCGCCTTGTTCTTGGACCAGTCCCTGGAACCTCTCTTCCCCTCTCTAGATGAAAACGAGCTCTACTGCAAGGGTTAATAAAAAATGTTGCCTGACGTTCCTCTTTAAGAAACAGTGCTCCCTAATGGGGGGTCAGGCAGCAAGTAGAAACCTGGCAGAGGTTCTAATCTTTTCCCTCTGCAATTCAAGAGATTTCCCTTACATTCTGTTTCAGGAGACATTACCACTGGGACAGAAAGTTAGGAAAGTGTGTTCCCCAAAATGAGTTTTGACAGCAAAAAAAACCCCACAATGGTTCTATTCATCTTCCATCCTATCCTAAGAAAAGAAAAAAAAACCCAGTGGGTCAACAGGCAACCAATCAGAAATCATTCTGGCTACACTGACTACAGCAACCTGAAATCTAATAGTTGCTGAGGGACAGTGTTCTTTGGAATGGTTTATTGAACATGCTTTAGGTGTACATTCTAAAGAAGTTTCATTTTATTGCTGAAGAACTCTTTCTATATTTTGATGCTGAACTGCCCCTCACATGAAACTGTATGCTCTTCATTTCAGTGTAATTATATATTCCGGGCACTAACTGAAGACATGTCATACCAATTATGCAGTCAACAAATACTGCTAGGAAGTTCTAGTTTAGAAACAAAAGGCTGACAGAACTGAGAGATGGGAAGACATAACAGTCCGGCGTATAATGTGTATGAATGTACGGTATGAATTTCCTGTACTGTTTAAATTCACATTACACAGGGACCTCCTTTTTCTTGCATGAAAAACTCTTTAGTAGCAGAGTTGTTGCAGAATCAAACGTTGAATATAAATTCAATAGTACCATTTAGAATTTAGCTCAGTGTGTTATCTTAGTAGAATCCTTCCAGTAAATGTAATCTTTTTTTTTTTTTACTTCTAAACAGGTGTGGCAGCTCCCATAGTGTACATAAAAAGAAGGTCATCGTGTCTCAGAACATGTAAATGCTTTTAATATACACAGTCATGTGATAACGTGAGTAAACCCCATGGACTTGGTTGACTTTTTCAACATTTTTGAACAGACAAACATTAGACCTTGATGATAGACAAAACCTGCGCTAATGGAAAACACAAAAACGAAGAACCCGAATAGCTGGAAGCTGCTAAACTCAGGCGGTGAGCCTCAAAGGTTAATCAATATAAGGTAAAGCGCTAAAAGCCTCTCCGTGATAGACTCGATGGTGCAATGTTAAATTCAAAGGTGCAATAAAGTGTTTAAACACACTATGTAAAAATACAAATAAATCAGACCTCTACGAGAGGAAGATTGTGAAAAAAGTGTACATTGAGTAAAAAGTACCTGTATATGTAAAAAGCATATACCACAAACTATTAATACAAAATTCAATGAAAAACTGTTCAAAACCTCTCTCGGAGGAAAAAATGTGAATATAAAGTGTCCAAACAGATTCAATTAAAAAACAAAATGATACATAATGTTACTAAAAAGGTGATGTGAATTTATTTGCAACAAAAACAGTTGCGGTGTAACAAAAAGGCAATTCCCATGTGAGAAAAAAATTTGGTTTTAATTCCTTGTGACTTGTCAAAAAAAATGCCAAGAGAAAAAAAGTAAGCAGAAAGAAGTCTATTCTCTCCAAAGATAAAACAAGCAGTGAAGTCAATGTGTATTCCCAGGAAACGATACTTCTGTGATGTGTCTGGAAAAAGCCAAAAAAGAGAGATCCCCCAGAGAGATCACCAAAAGTAGGATGTTATCCAAGCAGTCAAAGGGTTAAATAAAATAAAATTTTTAACTATACCTTTAATTAAAAAATAAATAAATGGCTCCATCGATGTAATCCAGCGTCAATCACGATGCACGAAGCCTGCCGACCCGCCGCAATACAAAAAGTCCCGCCGCACGATGACCGTCCCAACCCGACGAAAACTTGCCGCAAAATGACATTCCTGCTCGAAAGTAAACAGATGGGCTCGCTCCGCACATTTGACATTCTCAGCTGTTAAATACTACATAGCAATCGGAAACTCCCCCTTACTCATTCACAAGTGGGAGGCATCAGGGTGCCCCCTTAATTAAAGGGGTACCCCAATGCAAATAAGCCCCCTTGCCCGCAGACCCCCACAACCACCGGGTCAGGGTTGTGGGGAACAGGCCCTTGTTCCCATCGGCATGGGGACACCCTCCCAATGCCGAAGGCACGTGGCCTGGTAAAACAGTAGAAAGTATATCATGGCACACTCACAAGTCAGCATGTCAAAAAACTTGTCTCACCACTAAGGTTAACAACAGAGGTTTGGATACACGTCTTCTGCAGAAAATGTGAAAGCTGCACAGCCGCGCCAAGGCACCTCTTATAGTGCGGTCCTAACTCTAAACTATGAGAGTCTCCATCTTGGAGCACATGGAACAGACTATTTGAAATTGGGTGCAGGTCTGTCAGGAGGAAGCCCGACCTCCCTTGAAGGCACAGAAACGCACAAGGGATCCCGCATATCCCAATAGCAGCTGAGAACCCCCATGCATCACTGCACCAAATCAGTCAAGCAAAACAAATGACAAACGCACTCATCAATTCGTCACCAGCTATATAGTAAGGAGCACACGAAATCGGCTTTAAACAGTAAAACAGTAGAAAGTATATCATGGCACACTCACAAGCCAGCATGTAAAAAAACTTGTCTCACCACTGAGGTTAATAACAGAGGTTTGGATACACGTCTTCTGCAGAAAATGTGAAAGCCGCACCAAGGCACCTCTTATAGTGCGGTCCTAACTCTAAACTATGAGAGTCTCTATTGGGATGTGCGGGATCCCTTGTGCGTTCCTTTGCCTTTAAGGGAGGTCGGGCTTCCTCCTGACAGACCTGCACCCAATTTAAAATATTCTGTTCCATTTGCTCCAAGATGGAGACTCTCTCTCTAGTTTAGAGTTAGGACCGCACTATAAGAGGTGCCATGGCAGAAGACGTGTATCCAAACCTCTGTTGTTACCTTAGTGGTGAGACAAGTTTTTTGACATGCTGGCTTGTGAGTGTGCCATGATATACTTCTACTGTTTTACTGTTTAAAGCCCATTTCGTGTGCACCTTGCTGTATAGTTGGTGACGAATTGTTGAGTGCGTTTGTCATTTGTTTTGCTTGACGTGGCCTGGTAAGGCGCAGGGAGGGAGGGGGGGCGCTCGATCTCCCCCCCCCCTTTCCTGCCCTGCCAGGCCAGTGCTCGGATCAAGGGTCTGGTAGGACTGTTAGGCCCCATTCACACTAAGCGACATACCTTTTGCAGCGGATGTGCGCGGCCGGGGTAGCGCGACTTTCGGGGCGACGTTCCAGCGACGGTAGCGTGACCTTTACCTTCGGGCCCCATTAAAGAATAGAAAAATCCGCTGAAAAAGGGGTCCTGCTGGAGCGACAGCGACGAGCGACAGGCGACATGAAGCTAAGGCAGCTCCATTGAATAGCATTGGCCGGCGACTTATCGCGATATCGCGTGGCAAAAATGCGCGATATCGCGGCGGATATCACGGCGGAAATCGCGAGATAAATCGCTTAGTGTGAATGGGGCCTTAGGGGGACCCCACGTTTTCCCCCCTCCATTTGTTGGGGCTGGGGTTCCGCCTTAAAATTCCTACCAGACCTAAAGAGCCTGGTATGGATTTTGGGGGGAACCCCACGCATTTTTTTTGTGTTTTAACTTGGGGGAGGGTCCCTCCTAACATTCGTACAAGACCTGAAGGGTCTGGTATGAATTAGGGGGGAACCTCACGCTTTTTTCCCCCTCTTCTGCAGACTAAAAAAAAAGAGTTTTTTTTTCTCTCAAATGTCACTTTGCTGCAACGAACGAATGAAAGCAAATTTCGACGGTGCTACTGCTAACAAATTTTGTCCGAATCCCGAAACGAATTGAATTTCAGACCCGAATCCCGAAAAACAAAATAAATCAAAATCCGAATCAAAACAAAACAAAACAAATTTTTTCCCAGTGCACATGTCTATCAGACGTGCAGTACGTCACTCTGTACAGCAGCCACATCACCTCTCAGCTTATACCGAGCAATACCAGACAGTCTTCACCCTGAAAGAAATAAGAAGAAAGCCATCAGACCAACCCAAATTCCTAGTCATCTTAAATACTATAAATGTAATCAGAATAAAATAGTGAGAGATAAAATGGGGTGAGGTGGGGCAGAAAATACCATGAGGTCACTTCTTTATTTTGTGACCCTAACAGGAAAAAAAAGGATACTTCCAAGTGTGATGCCCTTTTATAGATGTTCATGGGTTTATTGAACCTGGAACCCCCTTATAATCACAAAATTACACAAGGGGACAGATATAGCAATGTGCTTATGAATATTTAAAAATAAGCACATTCCTGCCTGATCAGGAATTCCAGGAACAAATCTATTTGAGACACTTAATAACTATGTAATGCCATGTGACCAGAAATTGGCATGAACTCTTCAGTACTATGAAGTACCGGTAGTGAGTGAATCTTTAAAGAGACCCTGTCATATATTCATACTTGTTTGGGGGAAAGGTTCTTGGCAACAGCGCAAAATTGAGTGGCATGGGCACCAGGAGAGGTAGGTATGTAGCCTCTTCTTTACAGGTATGTACTTTGCTGGAAGAGCTTGATTAAGTGACACAGGGTTTCTTTAATGTCTATCTCTAGATTAAAAAAAAAAATATTAAAAAAAGCTGCCCCAGCACTGCAAGGGTTAAGTGCTCATATGTCTTTGCTAGGTGAGTTCTTTAGAGCAGTTTAACTTACCTAATTCCCACTCCCCCATCCACTGGCGCTCATCTCTCCCCCCCCTCCCTTCCAGCTTGTGGACTTTCCCCATCTTCACATATAATGCAGGGCTTTGGATCTTGCATTACATATGATGTCAGTGGGCCTCCAACTGCTGGAGGGAAGGGGGGAAGAGGCTGCAAGTGCTGGTCCTTGAGCCAGTGACAGAGGGAATCACGTAATTGAAACTGCTTTAAAGAATCCCTATAGACAGAACAGAGCAGTTTAAGTGAAACTAAACTCAGGAGTTAAATCTTAAAAATGTATTCAAGTACCCTAACTTTTGTAACCCAGGCCCCTGTGTGAGTTGTAAAGTAGCCACCACTCCAAGCTCCCTCCTGTGATGGACTATAACCTCAAAAGTACAACAGTACACCCACCAGAAGGAAAGACAGCGTAAGCAGGAATTTAGGGATGATTTGAGGATCTACAGCTTAGTGATACACAAATAAAGTACATTGTTGTTAATAGTTATGGTACTTGAATGCATTACTAAGATTAAACTCCGGAGTTTGGTGTCAATTTAACTTTTGCAGTGCAGGGGAGCTTTAGTTTGTAGTCTCAGGAGACACAATCTAGTATTATCCTGACATTTATATTTTGCACTTGGCTACCCTGTTAGTTAAACTTAATATAGGTGTTGCAATCCTCTGAAAGCCAAAGAAACTGAGAATGTGAGCCTCTGAGCTCCCTGTAGCCACACCAACACATGCCGGAGCATGAGAGGGAGGTTACACATCATAGAATCATGTGGGTTTATGATTTGTGGTGTCAACTACAACCTACGAGAAGCCTGCTCATGGCAAACTATTAGGATTTCCTGACTCAACATAGAGTTATTGTTTCCATTTTTATCTTGGATTTCCTGTAAACTGGTTTATACTGGGTTTTACAGTAGGACATAACTATAGATGCCCACTGGGCAATAACAAGTACTACAAGAAGTGGTACCCTTGGTGGTGCCTTTCTCCAACCACTAAAGAAACCCTGCTGGGACTATTTGTTTCTCAACAAAAGTAGAGATAGCAATTGGAGCATACAAATCTGTGCTTCAATTCCAGTTACTACAATTAAACTTCATGGTAGTTTTTATTGTGAGTAGGTGAATCTAGGCGCAGTTGTGTGTGCTTGAAGCAAGCATGTCAGGTTTTTTTTATGAATCAAGAGCAAATATTTGAAGTCAATGATTTCCCAGTGGCTGTAAATCAAGTTGTCCTATAAATACTTAGGGTTGCTGCCCGGACAGTCCAGGTTTTGAATGCTGTGTCCGGGTTTCATGGCAGCAGAAACCCAGACACAAGATGTCAGGCAGACAGGGGCAACCAAAATTAAGATAGGGGCTACTGGCCCCCCACTAAAAATTGTCTCAACTGTGATATTTACATATGAATGGGTGGGTGGCGCTATTTACATGTGAATAAGCCGCAACTCATTCTCCCCCCAAAAAATGTCCGTGCGTCGCTAGAGTGTTCGGGTTTCGCTTGAAGAAAAGATGGCAAGCCTATAAATACTGTATGTTGAATGCTACTAAGTTCTGAAAAACATTAGAAGTCCAAATGTGAAGTGATACCACTTGATCTGGCATGAGCGAATCTAGAAGGTAAATATGCTTTATAACTACACTTGGGGATCCAATATAGTCAAATATCAACACTTGTTTTCATCGTTTCCACAAGGAGGAATATTTTCCCAGCTTTTCAATAAAAGATCTTAAGAGTGTAAAATGTGTTGAATGCATTCCAAGAGGCAAATACAGCACAGGGGCCGTGATTTCTGACAAAGCCATAACTGTCTATGCCATAAATTAATGTTAACAGTTTACAGGGCTTAAAAGGCTTACAGGGCTGTTTAGTTGATCTTCACATTGCAATGAGCTGTGTTCTGTGATGAGTAAGTGCACCACATGGCTGAACAGTCTTCCAATCATAAGCATTATCATTCATCATTGTATTGCAACAGTGTCCTCTTCTGGTCATAGAGATGTATAGCTGTAATAAGAGAAACATAGGCTTAGCATTGCTTCCTTTTTTTTTTGAAGAATTCTAGTTGACTATCTCTGGCTGAAGTAGTATCTGAGTTATCGACCTGGGACAACCGTGCAGATTAGATAGCGTGACGTCAGGACTCCTGATCTGCTTCCTTGTTCCAGGTTAAAGTATGGAAGCTAAGAGATAATAGCCAAGTAAATAGCATTTTCGGAAGAAGAGGTCAGCAATGGCGGTATTAATATTTTATCAGTACAAACAAAGTGTAAAGACTGTTTTATTATTAAATATAAGCGAAATGAAGCCAAAAAGCTTGAGATTCACCCTGATTGGGTTTATTTTGTGCTGACAAAACAGCAAATAAAAACTGGTTCTGCTGCCAATTGTCATTCCGGTTGCCCTGAGTTGTGTTCTGATTGGCCCGGGTAGCCCCGGAAATGCGTCAGCATCCAGCAACAGGGTTTGAAGACATGAAGTTAGTGTTTGTCATCATCCCGGTGTTATTGCTCGTGTCCCTCGTTGATTATACAGCGATTGTTGTTGCAGTATACAGCTAACAAAGCTTTGTGAACATCCTCCTTTGTGAGTACAATTGATGGTATTACATTTATGTTCTTTAATAAAGGTTTTACACTAGGGAAGATCCCGTGTCTGTCTTTTGTTTTCTATAGGTGTATTTAGCCTCCCTGACTGTAATGGGGCTGCCTCCAGTAGTTGGGCCTGTACAAGTGTTTCTGGGCTACGAATTAGGTCCTGTGGCGCTGATGTGGATTATTTTGATGTTGTCAGCCAGTTAGGGTCTACATCTAATTTAAAACCCAACTGCAGATTCAGTTTAAATCGGGTAAATACATTCCAGGTGCATCAAAACAAAAGGTTTGAAAAGCCTTATCGTTTGCTCTCTTTAGAAATCAGCCACAACCTGATCCCAGCCCAGGAGAGTTGATTTATAGGGGGGGCCGAGAGGGGAAGAGAGTTCAGTTCAGGAGAAGAGTACAGGAGTGCAGAAGTCTAAGACTGTTTGCAAAGTCTCCGGAGGGAGACTGTTTCTTAAACATAGGCTGGTCCATGGGAAGGACAGGACCAGGCCTAGGACTATGTAGAGCTACAAAGATTCCCTAGTCTGACGATACTTGCCAGTGGGCCTCTGGCCGAAGTAAGTCATGGACTCTGGGCTGTACCTCTCTCTCTCTAAATTGTATCACTATGCAACTATCAAGAACTGTGCCGTCATCCCACTCGGGGATGGCTGAATGTATACTTTGTTCTGTTAATACCTTCAAGTAAAACCAAGAAAAGACTATCTGTGTGGACTGGTTCTTCTCCCTCCAACCTCTGAGAAGGTGGGGTTCTACAGGAGTGTGATGTTGGACCGTATCGTGGCTGTAACCATCCGGAGGAGGGTAGGTGTGCAGTGGGGCTATGCCCGACATAGGGTGCCATTCATGGTGGCCTTTCTCCCTACGGGGGAGGAAGCGCCGAATACCGCAGAGGCGGTTGAAGCCATGAGGCCCTGTGTGCGCAGTACTACACGTGTGGGAGTGTTTGCACGAGGCCAGAGCCGTGGCCCCTGACCGCAGGGTGCCTGGTTTCGAGTTGCATACACGAGGTTACCAGAGCCAACCCAAAGGGAACACACAAGCAACACCCCAAGAGTGAACCCCGCCTACAAGGTCACATGCCCTCAATGTGGGGGGTGCCTTGCCAGTGGGACCCCCCCAACAAAGCCATTTTCCCCATGTTGATAAGGACAGGGGCTTTTTTCCCCACAACCCAGGCCTAATCGGAATCCGGAAACCCCCTTTGAGAATAAAAGGGGGTTACTAGATTCCAGCCATTTCTTCATGAATAAGTAAGGGGTATATAGTAAATAAATATACCTAGACATTTGACAAGTCCTTCATTAAAAAATGAAACCCCTAATAAAATGTCCCATCCACACATCCATCATCAATCACATTGTCCAACGATAATATTGAACAACACCAGCAGAAAGTAAAAACCCACCAACCTGTCCATGCGGATGGCTACCTACCAAGTGACAGCTGCGCAAGTTGTCATCAGTTATGTAAGGGAAGGGGTAGTGGTGACATTATTGAATAAATATGGCCAGCAAAATTCCATTGAAGCCTACAGGGGCCAAATTCTGCTGTTACCTTCATCTCCACACAGCTTTTAGATTGTAAGCCGTCACGGGCAGGGCCCTCCTTACCATCTTGTCTTGAATTGTATTGTGATTGTAATGTCTTCCCTATATTGTAAAGTGCTGCACAAACTGTTGGCGCTATATAAATCCTGTATAATTTTAATAATAATAACATCTGGACACAAACGCTATATACCGTAGCAGGAAGAGGGTCCTTTTTGGCAGCTACAAGGGCAACATGGGAAAAATACCAGTCCTTTTAATGACATGCTTGAGTGATGTTGTACGTGGTAATATGGAATAGTACAATTTCATGGACACTGTTTTCTGGCATCACCTATTTTTAATGTGTAATTAATTGTTTAACTTTTATATTTAGCATGGCTTAAATTCAGCAGCAGCAACCAAATCTAATTCACTTCAACTTGGAAAAAAAAGCTTTGTTTAGGTAGTTTTGGCTGCACCTGATTTTCTTTTTTTTTTAATCAATAGGTAATTGGCCTGAATTGACCGGCGGAAGTAGAAGCCGCAACAAATCTAAAAGCTATAGTTAGGTTTCTCTTAAAAAATAATAAAGCTAAAGCCCTCCACTTCCTACAGACTGGCCGGTGGCACAACAGTTTCATAGTATAGTTTGTGCAATTCTTTTAGCTCAGTACCACACTGCATTGTTTTAAAAGTTTAAAAAATAAAAACAGAGTGCACAAAAACACTTAAAAACCACAACCCCGTATTTTACGAACTCCCTCCCACCCCGGTATCCCCAATTATTCCCAAAATATTTAAAATATAGACTTCAGTTAGGTGTGACAGTATGTAAGCAGCTTGGTAATGCCACAATATGTATATCTTTGGCGTTAGTAGGATTAAAAAAATCTATTGTGCCAATGGGAGCATAAATAGCCCCAGATCCTTGATGACTGTGTAAGCAAAATAATCCCCAAATCATTTTGTGTCAGTGGGAGGAAGAATAAATATTGGTCTTCAGTTGTTGCTTATGTGAACTCATGCTCCTGTGCTGCCACACTGCTGATGCTGGGGCTATACTGTGACTGTCAGACATTAGATCCCTCAGTACCACACTCACAACCGCAGTGCAGTTGCTGGAATGTAAATGACTTCAGGATTTGGCATCCAGCTGCTACTCTGCTAAGTTCCAAGTGTCCAGGATTCTGCATGATCCAAAATCCTGGGACTGTCCCTCTTGATCTGGAACACTTGGTAACAATGAAATAGCCTTTTGACTCTTCTTAAGATCCCCTGGCCAACCCCATATACATACACACACAGTTCTCTTTCTCAATTTATTCACAGCCTCCAGCCCCTTAATTACTGTATTTGCCGGCGTATATGACGACTCTGCGTATAAGACGACCCCCTACTTTTTGTGTTAAAATATAGGTTTTGGGCTATACTCGTCGTATAAGACGAGTATAGCCCAAAATAATGTTTAAATGCACCCACTATCCTCCCTGGCGGTATTCCCGAGTGTGGCTTGGGGTTAATTTTTAGTAGCATAAGCGGTAACCCCGAGTCACACTCGGGATTACACTCTCTTACCTTGTCCACGATCCCCGCTGTGTCCTCCGTCTTCCGTCCCTTGTGAGCGTCCGCGTCGCAGAAGGGCGGAACCGGCGGCAATTTTAAAAGTGAAAAAAAAGTAGAACAAAAAACTAAAAAATAAAAATAAAATCATCAGACCGCCAGGGAGGCTAATTTGTCAGCCTGCTGGATGTGCGGTAATACTGTATGTACGGTAGCTTCTGCTACATACAGTATACCGCGCTGAGCTAATCACGGCAGGCTTTGAATACAGGCTTTGTATTCATTAATACAAAACCTGCCGTGATTGGCTCAGCGCGGTATACTGTATGTAGCCGAAGCTACATACAGTATTCAGTATACCCGGCGTCCATACCCGGCGTATAAGACGACCCCCGATTTTCGGGCGATGTTTTTAGGTCTCCAAACCCGTCTCAGGCCCCATTCACACTGAGCGATTTATCGAGCGATTTTTGCAGCGATATCGCTCATATTTTCACGCGATATCGCTCTATGTAGCTTCTCCAATCCATTTCAATGGAGCTGTTCACATCTCGTCGCTCAATATCGCTCAATATCGCTTGTAGCTCGTCGCTGGTAGCTTGTCGCTCCCACATGACCCTTTTTTTGAGCGATTTTGAGCGATTTTGCACCTGATTGCATACAGCCCAATAGGACAAGTCGCTCAATATCGCTCAATATCGTTCGTCGCGCAATATCGCTCAAGAACCTCATCTGACATATAATTGCCCACTCCCCCTATTTTATCCAGGTCCTCCTGTTTAGTGTTATAGTGTCTATGTCTGTGTCTATTACCCTCCCAATTTTAGTATAATTACCTGCTTGTTCCCAATCTCTTTCAGTATGTACACTGAGCTACACATGTGCTGGAGTTACATCACCTCTGTCAGCTAATCAAGATGGCAGGAGAAGCCAGTACCCTGTTTCCCCGAAAATAAGACCTACCCCGAAAATAAGACCTAGTACTATTTTGGGGAATTGCTAAAATATAAGACCTACCCGGAAAATAAGACCTAGTTGTGACCATTTCCAGGGCCGGTGGTGGCATAAGATGGAACTTGAAGAGCCGCGGGAGACAATTCAGCGGTGCCAACTAAGCCAGCTATAGAGGAAGCAAGGCGGCACTGGAGGGAGCAGAGCCGCATAAGCCAATGCCAACTCCTGTCACAGGCGGAGTGATACCAAATGCACTCCGCCTGTGAGGAATCGATAGTGAAAGTGCCCTTCGCTCATTCTGCCCAGCAATTGGTTAGCAAATTGCTCTTGGAAAGGTACTGCACCACTGATCACCATATTTGTGTACATGAATACATGTAGACTGTTGTACATAAATAAGTGTGGATTGTTGTACATAAAAAATTAAAATAAGGACCTACCCCGAAAATAAGACCTAGTGTGTTTTTTTGAGGTCAAAAAAATATAAGACAGTGTCTTATTTTCGGGGAAACACGGTACTAGAAGTGAGGGAGCTTTCGGATGTTACATCGCTGGAAAGGGGATGAGTATTTGCACCAATTATATTACATCAGGGTGCCAAGGTCTAAATCAGCCTTTCTCAACCAGAGTGCTGTGGCACCCTGGGGTGCCTTCTGGTTTTGTCAGGGTGCCTTCACATTTTTGCTAAATCCGGAGGGGGAGCTTCTGATGTGAAAAAGAGGGAATTCTGATGTGAAGGGAGGGACTCTGACGTGAAGGGGGGCAATTGATATGAAAGGGAGGGACTCTGATGTGAAGGGGTGCATTTAATATAACATGGAGGGACTCTGATGCTAAGCGGGGCATTTGATTGGAAAGGAAGGGACTCTGATGTGAGGGTAGGTATTGTATATGAAAGGGAGGGATTCTGATGTGAATGTAAAGGGGGGCAATTGATATGAAAAGTATGGACTCTGGGTTGAAGGGGGACACTTGATGTGAAAATAAGGGACTCTGATGTGAAGGGGGCATTTGATATGAAAGGCAGGGACACTGATGTGAATGGGGGAGGCATTTGATATGAGGAGGGACTCTAACGTGAAGGGGGGCATTTGATGTGAAAAGGAGGGACTCTGATTTGAAGGGGGCATTTGATATGAAAGGCAGGGACACTGATGTGAATGGGGGAGGCATTTGATATGAGGAGGTACTCTAATGTAAAAGGGGGCATTTGATATAAAAAGTATGGACTTTGAATTGAAAAGGGGGCACTTGATGTGAAAAGGGGGACTCTGATTTGAAGGGGGGCATTTGATATGAGGAGGGACTCTGATGTGAAGGGGGGCATTTGATGTGAAAAGGAGGGACTCTGATTTGAAGGGGGCATTTGATGTGAAAGGGAGGGAGTCTGATGTGAAGGGGGGCATTTGATATGAAAGGCAGGGACTCTGATGTGAATGGGGGAGGCATTTGATATGAGGAGGGACACTAACGTGATGGGGGGCATTTCATGTGAAAAGGAGGGACTCTGATTTGAAGGGGGGCATTTGATATGAGGAGGGACACTAACGTGATGGGGGGCATTTCATGTGAAAAGGAGGGACTCTGATTTGAAGGGGGGCATTTGATATGAAAGGGAGGGACTCTGATGTGAAGGGGGGCAATTGATCTAAAAGGGAGGGACTGTAATGTGTTGTTTTGTACAGATGATTTTGCATACTTTTAAAAGGCACTGAAAAAGGTTGAGAAAACTGGTCTAAATGATTCGTAAAACTAAACATAGATTTTCAATGATTCTCCCAAAAACCCCGGCTACTGCCTGACTGGACCAAGCAGGACACACATGGTTAACAATAGCTGTGCCGGAGGCCTCTGATTGGGTCAGCTCATCATTGATTTTACCCAATCGCAGCCATTCTGTGAGCAAGCCAAAATAAGGCCATGCCGGCAGCGCTTTAGCCAATCAGCAGTAACAGAGTGGAGTGAGTGGCAGATCTTCCACCAACAGAGTTACAGCTCCGTACAAGAATTAGGCTCTGTGGGTGGGGCGATCGATTAGGAAGTAAGCAGAAAGAGGCGAGAAATGAAAGGCAGTTTTTTGAACCAATAAGCGACTCGGCTGTCAGTGTGTTAGCCAATCGGCATAAAGCAGGTGTAAAGAGGCGGTGTGTGGGAGTTCGGAGGAAGGTGCGTGTTGTTGTGCGAGGGGAGAGAAGATGGCGGTGCCCGGGCAATGGGCTCAGCTTTGCCTGGCTCTGTGGGTGTTGTGTGGACTCACATCGGCGTCATTGGGTTTCCTGAACCTGGAGGAGCTGACGGAGATGAAGTACGGGATAGAGATCCTGTCAGAACCGGTGATAAAGGGACAGGTAATGGAGAGTCGGGGGCAGCAGCTGTTACCTGAGTATAGCGGACTGTGTGTCACCTGTCATCACCGTGTCCCCACATTGCAGACACTACTTCCTGCATTGCAGTCACACGGGGGTGGGGGTTGTAGTATGGTTTGCAGAGGACTTCACACCGGCTGCTCTTGTAGAATGGGGAGATCTCCACATATGGAGGACTGCGCTGAGGGGGATTTGCCTCTTGGACCAGTACAAATATCATGTTGCAGCTGGGTCCCCAGTCAGTGACCTGTGCTTGGTGTTGTATCATCTGTTCCTTATTCACACCTGGGATCCCATTCCCAGTGCCTGGTGGGAACTCCTCCGGTATTCATTTCATAGAAAATGTGACCTAATGCTGAGAGATCTGCAAAGAAAGGCCATGTCGGAAGATACACCCCCATGTGTTATGCTTATTTGTTAGAGCTGAAGTTTAATATATTTTGCTTTCCCAGGTCCTGCCCATTTTTAAATGAAATATTTCTGTTTTAATTGCAGCCCTAATTTTATACTCCCTGATGTCATCACTGGGTCTCTGTGCTACTTTATGCAATGCAGACAGATAAGGCATGGTGGGAAAGGGTGGCTTGGTGTTGAACATTACTTCCTGTACTCAACAGCAGGGGTGTTGCTAGGATCGTGAAAGATAAGGGTGGCACAGTGTGCTAGCATGTTGCAGTGAACAGTGTGTGTGGCTGCACTGCACTGGCAGTGGGAGGGGCTTACTTTAAGGATGAGTTCACTTTTTCACAGAAAATGTGAACTAACTCGCTCTCCAGAGTATGTAATGTACACTGTACGCTACAAACTCCTGACTGCTGTGATCTGTATGCTCCGTCCTATGTTGCATTGTCCTGCCCACTACCCCGTATACTGTGCTATTCACAGGGCTTGAAAAATCCGCTCGTCTGTGACGAGAGGACGGTGGAGCCCGACGAGCAGCTTCCCGGCCGGCCATTGTAATTACACGGCTGGCCGGGAGCTTTACATTCAGCTGTTACTGCCGGTCCCGAGATCCGCTGTGCCCAACGCGGCCGGGACCGGCATGAGTCTGTGACGGGAGAGCAGAATACGATCTCCCTTTTGATCTTCTCTCAGTACCGGAATGCAGGAAGTGATGTATATTACATCACTTCCTGCATTCAGTGTCACTCTCCAGCTAGAGAAGCTGATGAAGCCGATCTCTGCTTCATCAGCTTCTCTGGGCGTCCCTAGGTGACATTAGGGGTCTTGGAGACCCCTGATGTCTCCATAAAGAGGACCTGTCATGTAAATTGGCAATCACATAGGGTGCTTCTTAGCCCCCCATGTAATAGCAATAAAGTTGTGTGTTAAAAAAAAAGTAATACAAAAATTAAAGAATCATAAAAAATAAAGAAGCGTAAACATTTTTTTTTAAAGAAAACAACATTTTTCTAAGTCTCCGCCCCCCCACATATGTGCGAAAACGACGATTGCGCATATTGTGCCGCACATGTTACATATCGCTGCAAACGTCGGAGTGAGAGCAATAATTTTAGGGCCGTTAATCACTGATGACACTAAACTGATGAGCAGTAAAAGCGTTTTAAGCGTCGCCTATGGGCGTTTTTGAGGGCGTACACAATTTTAAGGCTTGACATGTTTGGTGTCTATTTACCCGACGTGACCCCGACTTTTATGTTTTACCAAAAATATGGGTAAGAATAAATGTTTTATAACATAACAACATAAGGAAACTTTATTTTTATTTTTTTTTACATTTACGGTACTTTTTTCATTGTACTTTTTTCATCACCTTCCCCCCAGTGGTGATTATATACCACCAAAAGAAAGCTCTATCTGTCCCCTAAAAATGTTAACATAAATTGCAAGGCTATAGTCCGCTCATGCTGACTGGTGACATTTTCGACTGACTGGTGAAACACCCTAACATTTTTCAAGCCCTGGCTATTCATAATATAATCCTGACCCCCTGCTCTCTTTACACCGGTCTGTGTATATTAAATGCTCCCTGTAAGCTGTGCCGTGCATTACATACTGCTAGCTGCTAAACTTGGTAAGCATTGATGTCATTTGCACACTCCTTACTGCTGAGTGGTCAGGCTTATGTAATTTATAGCCCCGTGTACAGAGTGAGGGGGTCAGGATTAGGTAACATATAGCCCCGTGTACAGAGTGAGGGGGTCAGGATTATGTAACGTATAGCCCCATGTACAGAGTGTGAGGGTCAGGATTAGGTAACATATGGCCCCGTGTACAGAGTGTGAGGGTCAGGATTATGTAACGTATAGCCCGTGTACAGAGTGTGAGGGTCAGGATTAGGTAACATATAGCCCCGTGTACAGAGTGAGGGGGTCAGGATTATGTTACTTATAGCCCGTGTACAGAGTGAGAGGGTCAAGATTAGGTAACATATAGCCCCGTGTACAGAGTGAGAGGGTCAGGATTATGTAACGTATAGCCCCGTGTACAGAGTGAGAGGGTCAGGATTAGGTAACATATAGCCCCGTGTACAGAGTGAGGGGGTCAGGATTAGGTAATGTATAGCCCCGCGTACAGAGTGAGGGGGTCAGGATTATGTAACGTATAGCCCTGTGTACAGAGTGAGGGGGCCAGGATTATGTAACGTATAGCCCTGTGTACAGAGAGAGGGGGTCAGGCTTATGTAACCTATAGCCCTGTGTACAGAGAGAGGGGGTCAGGCTTATGTAACCTATAGCCCTGTGTACAGAGAGAGGGGGTCAGGCTTATGTAACCTATAGCCCTGTGTACAGAGAGAGGGGGTCAGGCTTATGTAACCTATAGCCCTGTGTACAGAGAGAGGGGGTCAGGCTTATGTAACCTATAGCCCTGTGTACAGAGAGAGGGGGTCAGGCTTATGTAACCTATAGCCCTGTGTACAGAGAGAGGGGGTCAGGCTTATGTAACCTATAGCCCTGTGTACAGAGAGAGGGGGTCAGGCTTATGTAACCTATAGCCCTGTGTACAGAGAGAGGGGGTCAGGCTTATGTAACCTATAGCCCTGTGTACAGAGAGAGGGGGTCAGGCTTATGTAACCTATAGCCCTGTGTACAGAGAGAGGGGGTCAGGCTTATGTAACCTATAGCCCTGTGTACAGAGTGAGGGGGTCAGGATTAGGTAACATATAGCCCCGCGTACAGAGTGAGAGGGTAAGGATTATGTAATTTATAGCCCTGTGTACAGAGTGAGGGGGTCAGGCTTATGTAACCTATAGCCCTGTGTACAGAGTGAGGGGGTCAGGATTAGGTAATGCATAGACCCGTGTACAGAGTGAGGGGGTCAGGATTAGGTAGCGTATAGCCCTGTGTACAGAGTGAGGGGGTCAGGATTAGGTAATGTATAGCCCTGTGTACAGAGTGAGGGGGGTCAGGATTAGGTAACGTAGAGCCCCTTGTACAGAGTGAGAGGGTCAGGATTAGGTAACATATAGCCCCGCGTACAGAGTGAGAGGGTCAGGATTAGGTAACATATAGCCCCGCGTACAGAGTGAGAGGGTCAGGATTAGGTAACATATAGCCCCGCGTACAGAGTGAGAGGGTCAGGATTAGGTAACATATAGCCCCGCGTACAGAGTGAGAGGGTCAGGATTAGGTAACATATAGCCCCGCGTACAGAGTGAGAGGGTCAGGATTAGGTAACATATAGCCCCGCGTACAGAGTGAGAGGGTCAGGATTAGGTAACATATAGCCCCGCGTACAGAGTGAGAGGGTCAGGATTAGGTAACATATAGCCCCGCGTACAGAGTGAGAGGGTCAGGATTAGGTAACATATAGCCCCGCGTACAGAGTGAGAGGGTCAGGATTAGGTAACATATAGCCCCGCGTACAGAGTGAGAGGGTCAGGATTAGGTAACATATAGCCCCGCGTACAGAGTGAGAGGGTCAGGATTATGTAACGTACACTCACCGGCCACTTTATTGGGTACACCTGTTCAATTGCTTGTCACACAAATTGCTAATCAGCCAATCTCATTGGAAACAACTCAATGCATTTAGGCCTCTAGACGTGGTGAAAATGACTTGCTGAAGTTCAAACTGAGCATCAGAATGGGGAAGAAAAGAGAAAATATCCAGTGAGCAGCAGCTCTCTGGGCTAGAATACCCTGTTGATGTCAGAGGTCAGAGGAGAATGGGCAGACTGGTTCGAGATGATAGAAAGGCAACTGTGACTCAAATAACCACTCGTTAACACCCAAGGCATGCAGAATACCATCTCTGAACGCACAACACGTCCAACCTTGAAGCAGATGAGCTACAGCAGCAGAAGACCACGGCGGGTGCCACTCCTGTCAGCTAAGAACAGGAATTAGATAATGTATAGCCCTGTGTACAGAGTGAGGGGGGGTCAGGATTAGGTAGCATATAGCCCCGCGTACAGAGTGAGGGGATCTGGATTAGGTAACGTATAGCCCCGTGTACAGAGTGAGGGGATCAGGATTAGGTAACGTATAGCCCCGTGTACAGGGTGAGGGGGTCAGGATTAGGTAACATATAGCCCCGTGTACAGGGTGAGGGGGTCAGGATTAGGTAACATAAAGCCCCGTGTACAGAGTGAGGGGGCCAGGATTATGTAACGTATAACCCCGTGTACAGAGTGAGAGGTTCAGGATTAGGTACTGTATAGCCCCGTGTACAGAGTGAGGGGGTCAGGATTAGGTAAAGTATAGCCCCGTGTACAGAGTGAGGGGGTCAGAATTAGGCTAAACTTACAATTGTGGTAACCAAGCTCCCTGCTCACACTGTTCTAATGCAGAGGCTTTTGGTGCTGAAGAACGCAGGCACCAACGTTTCCAGATCTGTCAATCTTTTATGTCACTCCTACTGACCTCAGCGTCACTACTGTGTCTTGACTTCCACTTTAGGGCAGCAAAATGGGCTGAAGGGCACAGTGGGTTCTATTGTTTTAGATTGTCTTTTATAAGAGCTCTACGCGGTAACATCTAATCATTTGGAATTCAATGAACAGACACTTGGATTATTCTTCCATCAATTTAAAAGCAAATCCGATATTTGGTGCTCGTAAAGCAGATTCCCTGTTACTGCTCAAAATAGTACTATAACCTCCCATTAAAAAATGTGCTCCTGGACTTCATTAGATGCAAAACAGAAAAATGGTCACCAGCACTCCAGCTTTTCTTCAAAACGAAATCCCTTTATTCATTCATGCAGGTCATATCATCATATCATGTATCTTGTCAATCAGCGCCTGGCCAAACCTAGTCCTGCCCACTGTTTTCTGGATTGAGGGTGCTGCTTCTGTTGCCGAAACCCTCCCAATGTGATCTGCAGTGTCTGGCTGGAAGGGGGAGAATGTGTGACAGAAATGAAGGAGGATTTGGCTCTGTCAGGGAAGGTAAAAGAAAGATTCCCTTACATTATGAGGCTTGTGGATCTCGCAGTAATTGGATTTAGTACCTTTTTAGGCTGTTATACAGGAGCCTTTGGTTGTATTTTAATGGCTAGTCCACACACACCAGATGCAGGGCTGCCCAGCACAGTGTCAATGCATAGACCAGGCAGTTTGCCTCGTTTCCTATCAAAACACTTCACAACACTATTGTGGTGCTGCATGCTGAAAGACAAGTACTGCATGCTGTGCTTTTTTCACCGCAGTGTGTCGCAGCACACGGGCCTGCGTCGCAGCACACGGGGGTGAATTCAACTGAATTCAACTAAATGATACTTGGTGACATTTCATTGTTTAGGAAAAAAAAGGTAAACCTTGCATTGCACTTACATCAGTCCCAGCTTTTGTAGTGGCGCACACCAGCAGTAATGCACATGGGAACGGACCGTAAAATGCATGAATGGGGAGAGAAGGGTAATATTCATGTTGTCTGGGGAGAGAAATAGAAAAGCCAAGAAAGTGCCGATTCCATGCAGTGCTAGTTTTCTGCAAGTGTGATCATT
>NW_017308060.1:127503-161999 GCF_000935625.1 Nanorana parkeri
TACTGCAAACAACTTTTCCTTTTGCCAGTTTTAGGGCTTGTGAAATCTCATTTTGACATATGTATTGTTGTTGTTGTTGTTGTCAGCATATTCTGTAAGGAGTGTACACACTAGCTTGTCCTGTTTTACCATTCTGAAAGCAATAAAGCCTCCTATGTATTCATGTGTAATGGTGGCAGGTGCAGGAATGAATCGGTTAAGGTGGCTGAGTGTGATTGTGTGCGCCTCACTACCTTTTTAGCTATGTACTGTTTTATATATGCAAATTTTTCTTCCTACCAAATAATTCAGCAATAAATAGACCTCTTTCACTTCCCCTTATATCAGACCCAAAGTACTATTTGTACATTGCCATAGGATAAGAAAAGACACAGTTTTATATAATGTATAGAAACAAATATTTATGTATTTGTTTAAAATGCCATGTTGATACAGTAAGTAGAGGAGAGCAATATTTTTACACAAGGACCCGACTTGCTCTAGTAAAAAGAAGCTATTGTTTCTAACCCTCGGGTTTCCTTAAAGTGACACTAAACTCAGAAGTAAAATCTTAAAAATGCATTGAAGTACCTTTAACTATTAACAAAAATGTAGATTACTTGTGTACCACTCAGCTGTAGATCCTCCAATCATCTTTGAATTGGTGCTGACACTGTCCTTCCCTTTCTATTATCTCTGCAGCTGCTTCTTTCAGGTCCTGCAACATTTCCTGTTCGCATTTTAGACACCCACTGATGATATGACTCCTCCGCATGTGCAAAGGAGTTTCTTCATCCCCTGCACACAACTCTATTGGTGACAGATGCCGGGAATGCATTGGGACTGTACACAAAAAAAAAAAAAAATCACTAGACAAAGACACTGTGAAGTTCAAAGGGCCTATTCCCACTTGTCTTGTTTTATGCATCAAAATTCATTTATTTTGCTGCATGAAAATGCATTTCAAGTCGAAATCTCTGTTTTTTTTTCTTTTCATGCCCTTCAGTGTAGTGGGGAAACATTTGGGCCCATTCACACCTACACCTGTGTGTTACAATCAGGGCCGTCTTTAACGCAGGGTAAAGAGGGCACTTGCCCCGAGCCCTGTCATGGTTGTGGGGCCCAAAGCAGCTGCCCCTTGAGCCCGCTGCCCGCCGCGGTCGTACCGTAGAATCAGCACAGAAAAAAAACCCCTTCCTGCATGTGGGCAGGAAGGTACCAAAACATCACATTAGATGGGGGGGTTGGGACGTACCAACTGTTCCATACAACTCGTACGGAACAGTTGGTACGTCCCAAACCCCCCATCCAATGTGATGTTTTGGTACCTTCCTACCCACATGCAGAAAGGGTTTTTTTTCCCTCAGGGGCAGCCGCGGAGCTCTCACAGCTGGAGGCTGAGCGGCAGAGCCTGTGTGTAGTCAAGTCACTGCACTGATAAGGTAAGCCAGCAATGATCTGGAGCTGGGAGGGAAGGGAACAGCAGCAGCTGCTGAGTGAGAGGAGTCTGGGGCTGGCTGGGGGGATAGCAGCAATTGAGGCTTGGTGTCTGGCCTGGGGGGGACAGCACAGCAGCTTAGTTTATATGGCCGACGGGGGGGGGGACTGTAAAAAAAAAAAAAAAAAAATCACTAGACAAAGACACTGTGAAGTTCAAAGGGCCTATTCCCACTTGTCTTGTTTTATGCATCAAAATTCATTTATTTTGCTGCATGAAAATGCATTTCAAGTCGAAATCTCTGTTTTTTTTTCTTTTCATGCCCTTCAGTGTAGTGGGGAAACATTTGGGCCCATTCACACCTACACCTGTGTGTTACAATCAGGGCCGTCTTTAACGCAGGGTAAAGAGGGCACTTGCCCCGAGCCCTGTCATGGTTGTGGGGCCCAAAGCAGCTGCCCCTTGAGCCCGCTGCCCGCCGCGGTCGTACCGTAGAATCAGCACAGAAAAAAAACCCCTTCCTGCATGTGGGCAGGAAGGTACCAAAACATCACATTAGATGGGGGGGTTGGGACGTACCAACTGTTCCATACAACTCGTACGGAACAGTTGGTACGTCCCAAACCCCCCATCCAATGTGATGTTTTGGTACCTTCCTACCCACATGCAGAAAGGGTTTTTTTTCCCTCAGGGGCAGCCGCGGAGCTCTCACAGCTGGAGGCTGAGCGGCAGAGCCTGTGTGTAGTCAAGTCACTGCACTGATAAGGTAAGCCAGCAATGATCTGGAGCTGGGAGGGAAGGGAACAGCAGCAGCTGCTGAGTGAGAGGAGTCTGGGGCTGGCTGGGGGGATAGCAGCAATTGAGGCTTGGTACTCCCATCCACCACACGAGGGTCTCTGGCTGGGAGTATGGAGTTTATCTTCAGCAGCAGATGGAGACTGTCGGCACGCTCCTGCCAGCTCCCGCCCCCGAGACACGGCCAGCACAGTACTGGTGAGTGGCGCCTGGAGAGCCCTGAGGAGAGCGCTGTGGAGAGCGCTGGTTTAACCAGGGCCCTGTGAGGTCTCACTAGGGCTCTGTGGGGTCTAACAAGGCTGGTTAGACCCCACAGTGTCCTGGTGAGACCCCCCACAGGCCTGCTAGGCTGGTGAGGCCCCCACAGAGCCCTAGTTTAGCCAGGCCTCTGCAGGGTCTCACCAGGGCTCTAGAGGGGTCTCACCAGCCCTGGTTAAACCCCACAGAGCCCTGTTGGGACCCTACAAAGTCCTGATGAGACCCTATAGAGCTCTGAAGGGCTCTTTGGGATTTCACCAGGGCTGGTGAGACCCCCTGGAGCCCTGGTGGGACCCTGCAGAGGCCTGGCTAAATCAGGGCTCTGTGGGGGGTCTCACCAGGGCACTGTGGGGTCTAAGCAGCCTAGCTCTGAAGGGCTCTTTACTGTGAGGTCTCACTAGGGCTCTGTGGGGTCTAACAAGGCTGGTTAGACCCCACAGTGCCCTGGTGAGACCCCCCACAGGCCTGCTAGGCTGGTGAGGCCCCCACAGAGCCCTAGTTTAGCCAGGCCTCTGCAGGGTCTCACCAGGGCTCTAGAGGGGTCTCACCAGCCCTGGTTAAACCCCACAGAGCCCTGTTGGGACCCTACAAAGTCCTGATGAGACCCTATAGAGCTCTGAAGGGCTCTTTGGGATTTCACCAGGGCTGGTGAGACCCCCTGGAGCCCTGGTGGGACCCTGCAGAGGCCTGGCTAAATCAGGGCTCTGTGGGGGGTCTCACCAGGGCACTGTGGGGTCTAAGCAGCCTAGCTCTGAAGGGCTCTTTGGGATTTCACCAGGGCTCTTTGGTTAGACCCTACAGAGCCTTGGCGAGACCCTACAGAGCCATGGTACAGAGCCATGGTGAGACCCTACAGAGCCCTGGCTTAACCAGGGCTCTGGGGTTTTACCAGGCTTTGTGTGGTCTAACCAGTCCCTACAGAGCCATGGTACAGAGCCATGGTGAGACCCTACAGAACCCTGGTCCTGGTGAGACCCTACAGAACCCTGGTCCTGGTGAGACCCTACAGAACCCTGGTCCTGGTGAGACCCTACAGAACCCTGGTCCTGGTGAGACCCTACAGAGCCCTGGCTTAACCAGGGCTCTGTGAGGGCTCACCAGGGCTCTGTGGGGTTTACCAGGACTGGTGAGACCCCACAGAGCCTTGGTGAGACCCTACAGAACCCTGGTCCTGGTGAGACCCTACAGAGCCCTGGTTTAACCAGGGCTCTTTGGGATCTCACCAGGGCTCTTTGGGATCTTTGGGATTATACCAGGACTTTGTATGGTCTTACCAGGGCTCTGTGGGGGTTCACCAGGACTGGTGATGCCCCACAGATGCCTAGTTTAACGGGCTACCAGCCTGGTTAAACCCCACCGAGACCTGGTGAGACCCCACAGGCCTGAGTGGGGCCTCATGTTTAGGTTTCGCCTAAGGCCTTGCAAACTCTAGAGCCGCCTCTGATCACAGGAGTACCAAGCAGCTGGTGCCCAAGGTTGAAGAAGGGCCTGACGCTGGGGTAGGGGAAGCCTTTGCAATGCTGTTTTTTTTTCCCTGGGTGTTGGGGAGGTGAGAGAAATTCCTGGGGGGGGGGGCCAAGAAAATGTTTGCCCAGGGTCCGATCAGTATTAAAGACGGGCCTGGTTACAATGCAGGTTGCATGCATGCTGTGCAATAAAGAAGTGTATTTATTTTAAATGAGCCTCCAATGCACAATAAATGACATTTAATGCACATGCATTGTGTTAATTTTTTTTTTTGTGTGCAGAGTAAGGCTGACAACATTGTTACAATTGCCTCAAAATACAAGCAGAATTACGAATGTAAGCTCCCTGCAGTTGCTGTGCAATTTCAACAGGAGAGAGAAGACGACAATCAGGCTTACTCTGGACTCGGAATTCCTGATCTCTTGAAACCTATGGAGGCTGCACCTTGCCTAACAAAGGTACACTGTACATTTTAACTGTGACCGCTCATATAAAGGCTTCTCTGGAGAATTTAGGGTAATTTCAGCCATTGTTAGAAACAGAACAAGCTAAGCTGTGAGAAGGTATATAGAGAATTACCCAGTTGGCCCAGCTGGCTCTGAGAACCAGCGGGGCCAACTAGCAAGATACTGAAGCTTGGCCCAGTGGTAGATTCCTCCATCCACAGAGTTTAGGGTAGATGGAGGAATCTGTTTTTCCATATGACCATAGAAAATCTGCAGATGATGTATAGGTGTATGGCCAGCTTAAGATGTCATCAGCAGAATGTAGTTGATGGAAGGGTGAGGTGCATTCAGCAGAATGTAGGCGATAAGAAGGGTGAGATGTATTTGTAGGATGTAGGCGATAGGAAGGGTGAGATGTATTCTCTAGAATGTAGGCAAGAGGAAGGGTGATATGGATATGTAGGCAATCAGAAAGGCTGAGATGGATTCCTTAGAATGTAGGCGAGAGGAAGGCTGAGATGGATTCCTTAGAATGTTGGTCGAGAGGAAGGCTGAGATGGATTCCGTAGAATGTAGGCAGGAGGAAGTGTGAGATGGATGTGTAGGATGTAGGCGATGGGAAGGCTGAGATGGATTCCTTAGAATGTAGGCGGGAGGAAGGGTGAGATGGATTCGTAGAATGTAGGCGAGAGGAAGGGTGAGATGGATTCGTAGAATGTAGGCGGGAGGAAGGGTGAGATGGATTTGTAGAATGTAGGGGGGAGGAAGGGTGAGATGGATTCGTAGAATATAGGCGGGAGGAAGGGTGAGATGGATTCGTAGAATGTAGGTGAGAGGAAGGCTGAGATGGATTCAATAGAATGTAGGCGAGAGGAAGGCTGAGATGGATTCTGTAGAATGTAGGCAGGAGGAAGGGTGAGATGGATTCGTAGAATGTAGGTGAGAGGAAGGCTGAGATGGATTCAATAGAATGTAGGCAGGAGGAAGGGTGAGATGGATTCGTAGAATGTAGGTGAGAGGAAGGCTGAGATGGATTCAATAGAATGTAGGCGAGAGGAAGGCTGAGATGGATTCTGTAGAATGTAGGCAGGAGGAAGGGTGAGATGGATTCGTAGAATGTAGGTGAGAGGAAGGGAGAGGTGGATTCAATAGAATGTAGGCGAGAGGAAGGCTGAGATGGATTCCGTAGAATGTAGGCGATAGGAAGGCTGAGATGGATTCCGTAGAATGTAGGCGAGAGGAAGGCTGAGATGGATTCCGTAGAATGTAGGTAGAGGAAGGCTGAGATGGATTCCGTAGAATGTAGGCGAGAGGAAGGGAGAGATGGATCCCGTAGGATGTAGGCGAGAGGAAGGCTGAGATGGATTCCGTAGAATGTCTGTGGTTTAAGTATTGAAGCAGAGGGTCAGCCTAACACACAACAGAATAGTGTTTTCAAACATGGGTCAGCAATCACAGCTTTTTAGTTTGACTGGTCTGGTTTATGCCTCACAAGACACTTCTTTCATGTGTCTGTGACTACAGCAGCCTGAAGTATTCAAAATGCAGTTATGACAAACTGCTGCAGGAGCATGGGGGAAACCCAATACCCCTCTACTCTGTCACCACCCACAGATTGTGAGTCTTTCTTCTGGTTTATGCTCCTCTGTTATGTTCTCTGTGTTTTTACACAATTTTTTTTTTTTAATCTGTCTATACAACTTTCTATTATTGTTTTTCAGACTAAAGACTGGTGGACGTATGAGTTCTGCTATGGAAAGCATATACAGCAATACCATATTGAAGGTGCGTAAAAAGAAATAACATTTTATTTCTGCCCCAAGACATTTCAAACAACCTTTTAGTCTTTCCAAGACCGTTGGGGTACGTTCAGATCCCACAGCACGCATGAGTGTATGAGCTTTGACATGCGCTGACAATGTGCAGTTGTGCTTGAGATGAATGCTCCAGAATGGCCTACATTCTACGGAACACATCTTATCCTTCCATCACCTACGTTCTCCAGAACACATCTTGCCCTTCTGTTGCCCACGTTCTACGGAACGCATCTTGCCCTTCTGTCGCCCACGTTCTACGGAACACATCTTGCCCTTCTGTCGCCCACGTTCTACGGAACGCATCTTGCCCTTCTGTCGCCGACGTTCTACGGAAATCATCTTGCCCTTCCGTCGCCTACGTTCTACGGAACGCATCTTGCCCTTCCGCCTCCTACGTCCTATGGAACGCATCTTGCCCTTCCGTCGCCTACGTTCTACGGAGCGCATCTTGCCCTTCCGTCGCCTACGTTCTACGGAATACATGAGTGTTGCATTGCGTTTATTTGTTTTTTTTTAAAAAGACATTTGACTTTACTTTTACTTTAACTGTTTTGCAATAAAATTCTCCTGTCTCATTTGAGACCCCCAACAAACTGAAACAATAGAGAACAAGGCTTTTTACCTAGTCCATGAAATGGGACTGCCTTGACCAATGACCTGCCCAGCACACGGTGTGAGCAAGCTCTTGCTCTTTTTGAAAGAGCTTACACTCGGTCCTCTTTCAAACGTGTATTCTGGAGTGAGAGACCATTTTGTGAGTACCTGTATTCAGCAACAAAAATGCAGACTTTGTTAATTTGGCTTGGGTAAATAGCTTTGACGTATCATGCGACTCAGCCCCCAAAATAAAAGAAATGTTGCCCCTGCGAAGAAAATGTTTAATATTTACCTCTACTGCTACCTATGGTATCTTGTGAATCTTGGTCCCAGCCATACACTGTGACTGCTTCTGCCGGCCCTTCAGCTCTAGTTTTATCCATTACATACTCTTTAGGGTACACATTTGCATTAATGGCTCAGAACTCTTCAACTGATAATTTGCAGTGTTAAGCTGTCGGAGGAACTTTCTGGGAACAAGCTTATCACATAATTTTATTGTATGACCTGAAACCTATTATCTTGTTGTTTATTTATAGGTTGCATTTGATATCCTACCTCAAAATTTAGGTGGAACTGGGGGTGTATGCTTTAAGTTCACACCGAGTTTTTGGCAGCCTTGTAGCCTTTTTTGTTGTTGAGCCAAACCATAAATGTTAAACATTTGATGTCTTCCTTTGCTGTATGTGAAATGTAGAGGAGGTTTATACTTTGTCTTTTTTAATTTTTCCCTCTTAGAGTCTGAAGTAAAGGGAGATATCTTGTACCTTGGGTACTATCAATCAGAATTTGACTGGAGCGACGAAACTGCAAAGGTCAGCAGGTTCTCATGTCATTTCTTTGATTTGGTTTGAATGCAAAATACTCTATTAATAGTTTTGTATTGTCACTATTGTTTAAAGTCAATCTTTTAGTCTAAAGGTTAAGTTTTGCCAGCATGTGTAGTAATTATTATAAGCAAGGTCACATTGCTGGTCTTGTTGACCCTCACCAGAAATTTGCCCATGTATGACCAAGCTTTGTTGGTTCAAACATACTCTGACCTTGATTGCTTATTTATCGAATATTCTGTTTCCTTCTCCTAGGCTTCTAAACACCATAAACTTAAGCGCTATCACAGCCAGATGTATATTAATGGTTCTAGGTGTGATCTGAACGGGAAGTCTAGAGAAACAGAAGTTAGGGTGAGTACTTGGGTTTATAATTGCTGCATGTGTCCCCATTGAAGAGATTTACCCTCTATCTGGTAACTGGGGTCTCCAGTACAAACATTGATCTGAATTGCAACTTTAAGTTTTCACGTGAGCGGAATGTGACAACTATCTAAGGGACAATATCCCCTCGCTTTGAGGAAATCTTCTCTTCTGCTTTGTCTCGAACAGTAGTGAATGTAAAAAAACGGCTGACCATATACGGTCCAGTTGATTGAATCAGGCAATATCCTTACAGTGTGTGGCCCTGCCGGTGCAACAGAAGTGAAGTCGACTTATATTGAGGGTGCCAGGGCAAATATTTTTACTCAAACTGGTGAGGCAAAATCTTACATAGAGAAGTCCTTACCTTACAAGACCTTTTCACTGCCCCCCCCCCAGCAACCTAAATGATCTAAGGAATAGGCTGCATGAAAGGACTGCTGTCAGCACCACAGCCATGCCAATAGCATCACTTTCTCTTGCTGAGGAGAGCAAGAATTGTCAATTACAAGGCTGTAGTGCTGAGAAAAATGGTTCTTGTGTGCAGCCTGCTACCTATTCCGTGGCTCTTTTGGCCATCGCTGGGAAGTGGTCTGTCAGTCACCAGTAAGACCTGCTTATGTAAGCTTTTGCCTCACCAGTGAATGCTTATGTGTCATTTCTCCTTATGTCTAGCTAATGTAACTTGTATGTTTTTTTTTCCCTTTTTTTTGCTATTGCAGTTCATGTGTGAGGAAGGCTCTGGAGACTACATTGCACGAGTGGATGAGCCCCAGTCTTGTACTTATGTGCTGACCATACATACTACTCGCATATGCAATCATCCTTATTTGCGGCCTCCTACTACAGGCACCCCACAGTCCATAAAGTGCCATCCGGCTCTCAGCCCGGAGCAGTATGTTGAATATGTGAAAGCACAAGTATGTAAGTAAAGCAGACTGCTTCTTTCTCTTCTGAGAGTCAAAGCTTGTATACAAGGAAAATAAACACTAGTGATTAATGTGTTGTTGCAGCCCACTAAATGGTCAGCATTAGCGGTAGTAGTAATGATCACAAGTAATGGTAAAGTACAACTAGCATGTAGTTCTTAGCTAATGGCATGTTTTCCCTGTGACTGTCAGGTTTTTAAAATTGGTCATCTAAGGCATTGCTGCAAAGAAAAGGGTTAACATTTGTGACTGAGACAATGGTCCGAACCCACTGTATGTGAAATAACGTGATCGTACACAGTTTCGCATCGACCGAGTTATCCCAAGGACGTGGCAATATCACTCCCAGCCTCACCCTGCACAGAGATTTCCCAGCTAGCAGGACAACAATTGCAGGCCAGCAGACTGAGAGGGATCGTCACTAGGGTTGATTAACTCTGTGACAATTGAAAAACATAAACAAGGCCTAGGATACCTTTTGTCCTTTCAGAAGGAATATGACAGGTTTCACTATACAGTAGCGCTCTTCATGGAGACTAGGATACTTTACATTCTTATTTAGAGCGTAGAGATGAACTTAAAGATTTTTAAGCTCATCCTTTAATAAAAGATACGGTGCAGGAAAAATATTCAGAATAAGATGGTAACAAAGAGAGAACGAGATAACAGTGAAGTAGAAAGGAATAAAAATAGTTTACTTAGCAAGTCCTGGGTTTTGCAAGTTCTGACAGTCCAATGCAACAGAAGACTGATCTGAATGGCTCTTCAAGTAAGGCTTGCAAAGGTTCTTTGAGGTTAAAGGGGAACTCTTCTAGGCTGTTGCGAGAGCCTCCTTTTAAAGATAAAACGAGAGCCCTGACTGCCCTGCGTTTTTTTTCCCCCCCGTTAAATTATCTCAGATCAAGCCCAAGCTTGACATGGCTGTGAATTATGGCTGGCCCAGGAGGATAAGGCTTTTCAGGCCGCTGACCATTGTAACCCACCCATGATTTATATGTGTGGATTTCTCTTGACGAGACAACTATTTATGCGATTCATTTTATGATATCATTATCCAATTCTGAGTTATGGAAATTGGATTAATATTGTCACTAGGGATGCACCGATACCATTTTTTTTAAGACCGAGTACGAGTACCGATACTTTTGATAAAGTACTCGCAGATACCAATTACCGATACTTTTTCTTAAAGGGACAGGTCACATTTTTTCTAAAGCAATACAAACTAATGCTTTAAGGTCACTTTCTTAATATTATGATTCATGAGATGACGAGGGAGCATGACGCCGGCTTCCCGGCCAATCAGAATGCTTCCCGGCTTACGGATTTGCTAGCTTTCTGACCAATCGGGAAGCCGGGCAGCGCGTCATTGCACGCTACCCGGCTTTCTGATTGGCCGGGAAGTCGGCTCCATGCTCTCTCATCACAAGTGACGAGAAGCATGGAGCCGTTTCCTGGCCAATCAGGAAACAGGGCAGCGTGTAATGATGCGCTGCCCGGCTTCCTGATACAGGAAGTACTCGTGCTAGGCATCAGAGCATTTGGCCGAGTACGAGTACTCACCCAAATACTTGGTATCGGCACCGATACTAGTATCGGTGCATCCCTAATTGTCACACATTCCTTCCTCATCCAACAGGTGATCTGTAGAGAATTAGCTGAACTGTGCACGACAATTACCATGGAATGCGCTATTTTATGACACCTATCGTAAAAGAATATTAAGGCTAACCTGTCTACCCCAGGCCTAGGGAGAGTTCTAGATAAACAATCCAGTTTGATCAAAGGAACCAGGTTAGCAGATATCTGGTGCTGGAATTTGAGGATGCCTAAGCAAAGTTGTGGTCAGCCTGAGGTAATATGAACTAGGAAGGCTGCATTTTTTGCCCAATGAGGGAAGAGAGCATTTTGTAATTAATATTGACATGCTCAAAGCTCGTTACTGTCACAACATTTACCTCGCCCGCTTCTGATCTCCACTCTCTTCACATGTCAGCATTTGACAATTCTATGTTTATTTGGCCTGGTCACCCTCTGCACACTGTGGCTCCTTCCTCTGGCCCCTATGTCACTACTGTGTCCTGTTTGTGACCTAGAGCCTGGAGGAAAGAACCACAGCTCGCAGAGGTAAGCCAGGTATTCAACAGGCCTAGAAGTGTAGAAGATTTCTTAGCCAACATAGCTCATGAAGAGGGGAGAGATCGACAGCGGGAGGGGTCAGCATTGAGTCTAAACTGACTTTGACTGAGGCTAGAAAATTTTTTTTTTTTTTTTTTAGATAATTATTTTCAACAACTAGTGTTTTTCCAACTTTGCTTTCAAATTTGAGAAAACCCAACTGTTTGTTTTTGCATTCACACAGCGTAGTTCTAGATAGATCTACAGGTGAAACGCGAATAATTAGAATATCGTGCAAAGTTCATTTATTTCACTAATGCAACTTAAAAGGTGAAACTAATATATGAAATAGACTCATTACATGCAAAGCAAGATAATTCAAGCCGTGATTTGTCATAATTGTGATGATTATGGCTTACAGCTCATGAAAACCCCAAATCCACAACCTCAAAAAAGTAGATTATTACATGCAATCAATAAAACAAGGATTGTACATAGAACAATATCGGACCTCTGAAAAGTACAAGCATGCATATGTACTCAGTACTTGGTTTGGGCCGCTTTTGCAGCACTTACTGCAATTACTTTTGCACAATATTCTAATTATTTGAGTTTCACCTGTATATGTCTGTCTGTGTAGTAGGCCCTTGCAAGACTTTCGCTCAATTTCCAAGTGACCGGACACTCCTAGGCTAGGGGCAGACTGAGCTTTCTCTCATTAACACACAATAATTCTGGATCTTACAGTAAACTCTCTGGTATGGTGGACAATATTCAAATTTAGTTTACAACTAATAATGAGATTTGTCAGCATAGTACAGATAGGGTTATTTATGTTAACATTGATGCTAAAATACCAGGAGAGAGGAGGGGACCATCCCCTCCTCTCTTTGCCAGCGTCCATCACCAGGATGGCCGTCGGCAGTTAAGTGTGCGTGACGTCATTTGTGCGCAATGATGTCCCAGCGGGTGTCACTTAGCAGCCACTCTGGGTCACACCTGCACTTGGGCCTCCTCTGTTCCAAATATCACTTTATTTTAATTCGGCATAAAAACCGCAAAACAGCTTACACCTTTCTGCCCAGACCCTGAGCCTTAGTCATAGCTAATATACACATCCACATGTAAAGTCTTGTATACTCCCAACCTCAAACGATAGGTGAGTAATTACCTTAAACAAAATGTACCCATGCAGCATATTAAATGCTTTGCAAGATCAACATTTTAAATAAGCCCGCAAGTGCAGGTCCACAGACTGAAGAACAGCAGTTGGAAAACAGAGGGTTAAATATTGACGCCCAATGCACCTGGATGCATCAATAAACGCATACCTAATACAATGACAACAAAAATTAATGAATTTCAATTGGTGTGGTTCACATCACTGCACCATGTTGATGCGCATCTATTAAAAAGGAGAGCAGACTGCATTCTTCTGCAACGCGCATCAATGCAACACACGTGAAAGCGGTAAAATTTAGTACCGAGAAAAGCTGCTTTCACAACAGAGCATCCAACGTGCCAGCAGCATTTTTTCAAATGTTTTTTTTTTTTTACGTTACGCTATTTTAATGAGAATATTTACTAAATATAAAATGGATATTATCCCTATTTTGCTGCAAAAGTGGAAATACACTTAAAAAAAAACAAAAAACACATTAAATCTATTTTTAGTGTTTTTTTTGTTTGGCCATAAAATCCTTCTTTTTTTTCCCCCCAGCTGACACAAAGCGCATTGTGGAGGAATTGTCAGAAGAATTAAAAACGCTGGATCTTAAAACCGTGCCACACAAAGACTCTGCTTCTGCAGATCAGGAAAAGCCACTGGATGTAGCACAATCTCCAGAGGGATATCCACAAGAGGACAGTGGTAGGTGGCATTGTTAGGTTGCTGATTTCAGAGTCTATATTGTGTCACAAAAAAAATCAACAAATCAACTTATTTGCTCTAAAGACACATGAAGTACACGTTTCATGAATTCCTTTTTTTCAATTAATGAAAATTTGATGTTAGACTCTTAAATGTGTTCTGACATTTCACTGGAATTATTAAAAATTTTAATTTAATTAAAAGGACAGGCTGTGATTGAATATTTGTTACCAGTAGTGTAATATCATGTTGATGCTATGCATACACATATACTGTATATATGCGTGTTTGTGATTTTCTGACTACATTCTGCTTTGGCAGATTCTGCTGCAGCTGAGAGGGCTGAGGATGAAAGCGGTGTAAAGCTAGAGCAAGAAGAGACGGAAGCCGATATATGGAATAAAATATTTCAGCCGCACGATCCAGAAACGCAGACCCCAGATACTGAACCTACAGTAAGCTATCTGTACAGTGTGCATGCTATAAAATATTTTGAAATCCACTTACCGCACACAGTTATTTCATGCACTTAAGTTAATTTTCAAAGACGAGTATACTTGGTTGAACCAATACCCTTCTCCTTGATCCCTTTTCTCAAAAAGTCAAAAGTAAAAGCACACAAATACCTGATAGCTTTGTCTCCCTGGAACACTATTTACTAAAATTCAGTGAGGGGAATTTATCCAAACTAGAGCAGACAGAATCTGGAGCAGTTGCCCATAGTAACCAATCAGCTTCTCTCTTTAATTTTCAACTTAAACAAAAGAGAAAAGACGATTAATTATTATAATTGCTCCAGATTGTGTCTGCTCCAGTTTGGATATATCCCCCTTGATCTATTCAAGTTTTGATTGAAGAGAAAATGGAAACTCTGTGTACTTGCACGCAGCTGATAAATTGAACATATATCTTCCTCATTATCTCTGGCAATGAGATCTTTCTTTTTTTTTTTTAAGCTAAGTCTGGTAGTCCTTGCCCTAATTGGCTCTTTTCAAATGTCCCAACTTTGGCCTTAGAAAACCAATGAATAGCCATCTCTTTCTAAGGGCAACCTTAAAAAGTTCGGTTTACTGCTTTATTCTGGCAATGTGCAGTCCCTAAATAGCAACTCCAGGACCATGGCTTTACTATCCCTTATATTTGCATGTTAGATTAAGGGTGTGTGCGCACAGGCATATTTTGCATGCACCTAAAGTGAGTGCAGAACATTCTGATGTTGAAAGATGAATGCTGCTCGTCTATTTCTATTGTCATTATACCTGTATGGAATGCTTGTGAGTGGAAATTGGTGCTTACTATTTACTTCATTGGGAGCACCACAGTGCTTTATGGCAAAAGCATGGCAGATGCCCATGTGCACTAAACTAAATCTCATTCACATTTAAAATCTGCTTGGAAGCGAGTGATATCGGAATAGTCTAGTTTACTGATGATGATTTCATTGATGTCACAAAGGGCTCAGAAAGAGACAGGAAAACCATCTAACTTTGTACAGATGTGTGAACCATGCTTTTATATTTGTATTTGTCACCTGAAACTTCATATGTAAACACTCCTGCAAGTACACATTGCTTTAGGGTAACCTATCCCATTATATTATTGGTGTGGTGGCAGATGTAGATTTACTTGTCATAATTTCTTATAATGTGGTTACAATGTTTTTGCAATTATTTTTTTTTCTGCTTAATGTAGCAAGGCGTATTCCCCGGTCACAATAATCCACCGGAAGGGGCACAAGGTTGGTACACATTTTTACATGCGATGGAACGATTTCATGAATAATAAAAGTAGATTTTTGTAATGCACAAAATTGTCAAAGGGCAGAAAGTGGTTCAGTCTTTATAATCATGGTATTTGCCGTCTGATAAGTATAGCCTATATGTCACGGATAGACAGACAAACTCCGACTCACCAGCTGTGGTGAAACTACACATCCCCCATTGTGCCTCTTCCTCTGGGAGTCATGCCTGCAGCACAGCTGGAGGACCAGAGTGTGCCTACCCCTGATATATTTTTGTAAAGTTAGAACAAGAAGAGACAGAAGTGATCTATGAAATAAAATATTCCAACCACACGATCCAGAAAAACAGACCCCAGATACTGAACCTTCGGTACACAATCTCTACAGTGTGCATGCTTTAAAATATTTTGAAATCCACTTGCCACACATCGTCATTTCATGCACTTAAGTGAATTTAAAACATGAGTATACTTGGTCACACCAATACCGTTCTACTTGACCCCCCTTTCCCAAAAAGTCAAGAAAGGTAAGAGCACGTAAATACCTGATAGCTTTGCCTCCCTGGAACACTATTTACTACTATTCGGTCTATTTTCAAGTTTTGATTGAAGAGAAAATGGAAGCTCAGCAGAAGGGCCAGCGTTTTCCTGCCCCTGATATGTTTTTTGCTTTTTTAACGCACAGGTTCTGATGCTTTTAAATGGTAACAGAGCATGGAAGGTCTAATGCAGTAACAAAGTAACCATATTTATTCATATGTTCGCTGTTTCCTTTCTCTATATCTAGCATCATTTTATTTTAGAGAGAATGGGTTAATATCACCACCCACAGATTTTACCTTTCATCACTCCAGGTGCACACAAGGCTCTCCGCTACAGAATAATAAGAAATTCGGAAGAACTGATGAAGTTTATTGAAGATTTAAAAAAACATGACAAGGTACTGTACTTCTATTCAGTGACGCCTTAGTTTCCTTTATAGAATGAGGGGACCCTATGTATAAAAACTAGGGATGCACCAATACCGGCTTTTCGGTATTGAGTACGAGTACTGATATTTATCTTTCAGTACTCGGTTCCAATACTGGTGATTCTAGCATGGAGCCAGCTTCCCGGGCAATCAGGAAGCCGGGCGGCGTATCATTACCCGCCGAACGACTTCTTGATTGCCTGGCATGCTGGCTCCATGCTGTTTGACCAGCTCCATGCTGATTGGCCGGGAAGACAACATCCTGGTCAATCCGCATCGAGCCGCCTTCCTGGCCAATCAGTAAGCCGTGCAGCGGGTCATTACCTGCCAGCCGGCTTCCTGATTGGCTGGGAAACTGGCTCCATACTGATTGGCTGGAAAGCCAGCATCCCAGCCAATCGGCATGGAGCGGTTCGTTACCCCACCGCCCGGCTTCCTAATTTGCCAGGAGGCCGGCTCCATGCTGATTGGCCAGAAAGCAGGCTTCTCAGCCAATCGGCATCATGCTGGCCAGCTTCCTGATTGGCCAGGAAGTTTGCTCCATGTTCCCTCATGGCTCTGCCGGTCAGATGAACTCTGCCTCTGACCGGAAGTTCCGGTATTGGAGCATTTGGGCGAGCAAGAGTACTCGCCCAAATACTTGGTATCAGTACCGATACTAGTATCGGTGAATCCCTAATGAAAACCAAAGTTGTTTGTTTTCCCTGTTATGTCCCTGCCTCTTGTTCAAGAGATCCATCAGGGAGTTAGATTCTGCCTTTTTGTATCTGAAAACGCTGAGTTTATTGATTTTATCTTTGAAAACATGTGACAATACAGACGTGGTAAAATCTTGTGTGAGGAGTGAATACATGATCAGATGACGCATATAAGTTTCAATGCTCACATTATTCTAAGCAAAAAAGAGATGAAATACAAATTTATTCCCAATACCAGAGGTAGGTCTGACTGTTTGAAAACTCAACTTTACTTGTGTGCCACTCTTGACCAGCACCGTTTACTATTTTAAATATTACATTTGTATGCCACAGTTGCATTTGTGTATTGCAAAAGAAAACCTTAATCTGTTTTTGTTTGGTTTTGTTACATGGGTGCTATATACAGTGAATCTGTGTTCAGGGGTTTTGTTTTGTTTTTGCAGGATGAAGACAAACCTGCCTCTGAAAACAAAGAGGAGAAGGGTGAGGCAGAATCAAACACAGTGGATGAACTGAAAGATACAGAGGATGAAGATGAACAGGCTCTAATGCAGGAGTTTGAGAAGGAGCTCGAGAACTATCTTCTTCCCAAGTCCGATGTATCCCAAATTAAGGAGAATGTGAAAACCGAGGTGGAGAAGGAATTTAACAACATTATTGATGAGGTAGCCACTAAAACATCTAAATTAGCCAATGTCTACTGAGGAATCCCTATTGTAGCACCTTCACAGAAATATTTATGCTAGGAACCCACATGTACTTAATGCCCCAGGTCAAAGAACTGTTAAGTTTAAGTTTGAAGTCCAGGGAAACAACTAACGCTGTGATATTAGATAGCCATAGAGATGACACACTTATGTCTTTATTGTCAATTGAAGCACACAGGAGCAGTAGATGTCATATATAATATCTGAATACTGGTGTACTCAGTCTCTAATATTGTTTCTGTATAATGTACCACAGATAATAACAAAGGCATCCTTGCATGTTACCTTCCCACACTTTACTCTACATTATTCTGTTTTCCAATCCCCTGTGTCTTCGTCTATTGGCTAACAGTGCTCATATAATGTGGAGCAGAAGTACTACCTCTGGTATACCCAACCTCTGTATTGGGGAATTGTGTCACCTCGACAATCAGATCTGTCGTGGCAATGTGCCTATAACTGGCTGAATGCTATTTCTAAGTTGTGACACAGCCACTATTGCTCTGATCTTTGAATGTCTATTACTACATGTCTGCTTTGGGAATAACACATTTTTATATGTGACCATCATTACTGGATACAGCTTAAGTACTACTTGTACATTACTGCCTACTATCCATATCTAGAAAAGTGGATCCTTTTTTATGTGTGACTGTGTTCTTTTAACTCATTAATGAGCTAAATGGTAGCGTAGGAACAGCTGGTTCTGCCTCATGACTTCTGTCCTCAATGCTGATGTCAGTTACAGCATAGGGCGATGTGCAACATATCCCAAAGTGCCCTTCAAGCACTAGGCTATGCATTCTGGAGCTTCCAGATCCTGTGTTGGCCAGATAGCCGCAGTTTAAAAGCAGTGGTACTACTGCAGGAGTTACCCAGTCTCTAATTGCTCCTTCTTTCAGCGTTTCTCTTAAATTGGCTATATAACTTGCTATTAAGCAATGAACTTTGCATTTTGACACTTCCAGCCCTGTGAGCATTGTGTTATTTAGCTGGATGGTGTGCTTGAGGTCCAGAGACGCAATGTATTCACAGGTTCAGCCTCTGAAAGCTCAAAGTGGTGAATGTGGTACATGACTTGCTAATAGAGGTGCACCGAAATGAAAAAGTCAGGCCGAAACCAAAACAAATACATTTCTAACCTTTTTTTTTTCAAATAAAAAAAAATAAAATACATACATACATACATACATACAGAGTGGCCAGATTATTTTGACCACCTGACGTTTGTAGGCAAATTAGCTATGAAGTTGCTAGAGGGCCAGACCATTATAAATAGGGAACACGTATGTGTGTGTGTATATATATATATTAGGGATGCACCGATACCACTTTTTTGGATCTGAGTACGAGTACCGATACTGAGTACTCGCCGATACCAATTACCGATACTTTTTCTTAAAGTGGCAGATCACATTTTTTCCAAAGCAATACAAAATAATGATTTTAGGTCAGTTTCTTTAATATTATGAAGAACTGTAACTCAAAAGACAACATGACTGTCAAAAAATAAGTTTACTTTGCTTAAATTGTCACAAAGTTGTACTCAACGAAAGTTAGTAAAATCTCAACGTGCCATTTGAAAAAAGGCCACAAGATGGCGTATGGATAGGATGGAAGCAGATGGAATTGTGTAGAAAAGTGAAAAAACCTTAATTTAGCTTAAGACCTCATTCACACAACTAACAGCCGGCCCATGTTATATTAATACAGCACGGTCAAAGATAAATGAATCTTTATTTTATATAATATTGATGAAGCAATGGAAAAAACAATTATTTTATATTTATTCATGCTGTATCAAAATGGCAAAGTTAAGAAAAGGGTGATCAGGGCAATACAGGTTGCCATACCTTTCCAATAGCAATTTGGGAACCAGAATGAGCGAAGCGCACTTTCACTATAGATTCCTCACAGGCAGAGTGCATTTGGTATCACTCCACCTGTGACAGGAGACGGCGTTATAGAGGAAACATCGGCTTATGCGGGTGTGCTCCCTGCGCTGCCGCCTCACTTTCTCTAGCGCTGGCTTCGTTGGCACCGCTGATTCTCCCACGCGGCTCTTCAAGTTCCCCCTTATGCCTTAGCGGCCATGGGAATGGTCACAACTGGGTCTTATTTTCGGGGTAGGTCTTATATTTTAGCAATTCCCAAAATTGGTACTAGGTCTTAATTTCGGGATAGGTCTTATTTTCGGGGAAACAGGTTATTAGGGATCTAAACAGACCCCTGATATTTCCCTTTTAAAATATAAAAAGAGATTGCGGACTCTGTCTGCAATCTCTTTTTCTGCAGCCCATGTTATAAATGAACAAGAATCCTCTATACTGAGTGTTCCTGTTCATTGATAACGTGAGGACATTGTGTGTTTACTATAACCACAATCATGAATGAACAGGAGGTGATGTAGATCACTCCCATTCATTCATAATTGATGCTATAGTAACCATACTATGTCCTCAATTTACACTCAGTGATCACTGAGTTTGTACTACTCGCTCTTCTTCCTTACAGCTGTCACAGGAGGCTGAGCGAGCGTTACGGGAGGAGAGTTCACCCTTCTGTGACAGTGCTGGCTGTCTCCGCCTACACACCGCTCTGCCGATCTGTGACAGCTCACAGCGCTCTCTTCCCGCAGCGCTCGGCCTCCTGTGACAGTTTCTCTCCTCCCCGCTGGGACACAGAGCAGGGCCCAGCGGGGAGGAGGGAAAGAACGGATACGCCGCTGCATCAGCAGAAAAATGGCATTTAACCAAAGTGCAATTTTCGGTCGATATATATCGGTGCATTCCTACTTACTAATATACCCTTAGGCTGGGTTCCCACCCAGGCGGTTTTCCACGCTTTCGTACTTGCGGAAAACCGCTGAAGCAGGGAAATGCCATTATTTTCAATGTGTATGGTTCCCATCTGTGCGGTTTTCCGCGAGTACGGACGCGCGGGAAACTGCCCTACGCCCCAAGAAGTAAATGTACTTCTTGGGGCGTTTTGGTCGGGCGGTTCCATTGGGATACAGCCAAGTATCCCTCGGAAACGCGCGTTTTTCGACCGCGAATCGCGGTTAAAAAAACGTGCGAAAAACGTGCATATTCAATCCGCCTAGGTGTGAACCCAGCCTTAGGGGAATTTATCAAAACTAGAGCAGACAAAATCTGGAGCAGTTGCCCATAGTGACAAATCAGTTTCTGTCGTCAGTTTGTTCAGTTAAGCTTTTAAAATGAAGGAGAGAAGTTGATTGGTTGCCATGGGCACTTTATTATCCAGTCTTTGGGCTGTGAGACAGCTTTTAGCTTACCCGGCACCCCTATCTGTATTATCCTGCGCCCGTGCTACACTTATGGCAGAGCCTAGTCCTGACCATCACCTTTTTTATTTTTTTATTTTTTTTAAGATCATTTTTATTGATTTTTGCAAATGTCTGAGACACAACAATGATAACAACACCATCAACAAACAACAATTGGGTCAACATAACCCAGGCATTTACACATCAGTACACTCTATGTTGGTCATGAGGTTACATGCTTACACAAGTTACACAAGCTGTGGATGCAATATTCAAGGTTCAAGACATGGTGATAAAGCTCTAAGATAGGTATCACAGAACATTGAGAAACAAACTCAGCCACATATATCAGCAGATCAAAAAGTATCACCTAGGGCTCATAGGTCCAGGACTGGGGGACTTGGGGCCAAAAAGTTAGTACTACCCCGTTTCCAAATTTTGTGTTTGAGGAGGACAGCCATGGGTCCCATATGCGACCAAAACGTGTCGGGTTACCTCTCTGCTCGTATGTTAGTTTGTAAATGGGGAGTGCTTGATTGATCAGTCTTTTCCACTCGCCCAGGGAGGGGGCCGTCTGGCTACCCCAGACTAGGAGAATGGTTTTCCTGGCATAAAATAAAAGGAGGCAGATGAATGTCTGAGAACGGGAGGCCAGTGCTAGCTCCCCAAAGAGACCCAGGAGGCAGAATGAGGGGTTGCAAATGTTGGGGAAGCCGAGGCTGACCTCCATGAAGGAAGTGATTTCCGACCAAAAGGCTCTTATGACGGGGCATTCCCAGAAGCAGTGCAAGAAGTCGGCCTCTCGTCCGCAGTGCTTAAAACAACGCGAAGTCGGGCGTAGGCCGGGTCTATGCATCCGGGCGGGAGTGTAGTAAACCTGGTAGAAGAACTTCTTCATTTGGATCAGTTTGTCCCTAGACGCTATTACAGATGACATGTAGCTGCTCTCAAAGTCACCCCAATCATCTTCCACCAGGTCCGGGAGGAGCGACCGCAACTTCTGTTTGCAGTCGTCAAATCTACCGGCTCTGGAGGACATGAGTTCCGCATAGTATGTGGAGATCAATTTTGACGAACCTTCCTCCCGCAGCATTCCCTCCAGGGGTGACTGGGCTGGTGTAAAAGTAGTTGATCCAAATTGGGTACGTATCGCATGTAGCAGCTGAAAGTAGGCCAAAAAATCAGAAGGGGATAGTCTCCGCTCCTCCCTAAGCTGTGGGAAGGTAAGCATCACCCCATTTCACCCCATTTAGGGAGTTATTCGGGTCAGACAAATAAATTAACGTATCAGCATACAGAGAGATCCGCTCCTCCAGATCACGTATCTTCAGGCCATGTATATTCACAGACTTCTGTATCCTAAGCGCCAGGGGCTCAATTGCCAAGGTAAAAAGGATAGGGGAGAGAGGACAACCCTGTCTCGTACCCCGAAAGATACTAAACGTGTCGGATACCTCTCTGTTGATGTGCAGTCTGGCCACTGGGGTGTTATACAGAATCTCAACCCAACGGATTATACAGGAGCCAAACCCATATGCTTCCAGTACTCTCAGTAAATAAGGCCACTCAACGCTGTTGAAGGCTTTTTGGGTGTCTAGCGAGATCACTGCCCTACCTTCAGTCGTGGGGTGAGAATATTGGAGGTTGGTGAAAAGTCTACGGATATTCATCCTGGTGGAACGGCCTGGCATGAATCCCGCCTGGTCACTGCTTATTAGGGACAGAATGTGTTTATTAATGCGCATTGCTAGAATTTTGGCAAGGATTTTTGCGTCTACATTAATTAAGGAAATAGGACGGTACGAGTCACATTTAGTCGGATCTTTTCCCGGTTTTAAAATCAAGACTATAAGAGCTTCTCTCATAGACGGGGGGCGTATACCCAGCCCAAATGCCTCATTACATGTGTCTAGTAGGTGTGGCCCTATGTCTTCCATATAAGAGGCGTGCCACTCCACTGGGAATCCGTCAAGCCCTGGGGTCTTCCCAGTAGGGAATTGGGCAACCGCCAACTCAATTTCGTCAGTAGTGAGCAGTTGATCCAGCTCCTCTCTGGCCTGAGAGGACAGGGAGGGGAGGGAGATCTGAGACAGATAATCCCCCAGCTCAACGTCCGTATATTGGGCTCTGGAGGAGTATAAATCTCTATAGAAGGACAGGAATGCATCCATAATGCCTTGGGTGTCAGTGACCAGGGACCCCGAGGGAGAGAGAGAATGTGGGGAATAGAGGTAGGGTTGAATTCCGGCCTTGTAAAGTATGCCAGTAATCTACCCGCCTTATTCCCAAACTCGAATATTTTTTGCTGAGTATGTAGCATTTTCTTTTTAGTTTGTTCCAGCAGGAACAGGTCATATTTGCGTCTCCTCTGGGGAAGACCTTTACCATCCAGCCAGTCCGAGGCTTCGTTGGGTGAGGAGAAGAGTTGTACTTTACCATCCCTTGTCACTTTCAGTTTGGCAGGATAAAGCATGCCATAGGCGACACCCTCCTGGCGCAGCCGCTTTTTGACCTCCAGGAAGGAGGACATTTGGTGTTGTAATTCAGTGGAAAAGTCAGGAAAAATGAAGACCCGATTCCCATTGTAGGAGAGCTCCCCTGCAATCCGTGAGGCACGCAGAATCGCCACTTTATCCCTGAAGTTGAGGATCCTGGCAATAATAGGTCTGGGAGCGGAACCAGGGGGAGGCGAGGAGGGTGGTGTGCGATGCGCCCGCTCCACAAAGGAAGGAGAAGAGGGGGTGAAATCTCCAAACATCTCTCTAAGCCAATCTTGAATAAATTGCTCAGGATGTTGGCCCTCTGACCGCTCAGGAAATCCAACAAAGCGGAGGTTATTCCGCCTGGAGCGATTCTCCAGGTCATCCATTTTAGCTCTGCAGGCCGCTAGCTCCCTCTGTAATCCAGCAGTATCCCTGGACAACGGGGTCATCGCATCTTCCAGGATAGTAATGCGGCCCTCAGTTTCGGTGACCCTGTCACGCAGACCCTGAACATCATGCTTCAGCAGAGAGAGGTCTATATGTACCCCCTCAATCTGTGATGCCAGGGAGGTTTTGCAGTCCCGAATAGCCTCCATTAATTGTAGGAGGGTGGGCTCAGCAGGGGCCTGTGTGTCTGCAGGGAACGTCTCCCCCATCCCCCTCTCCTCAGAGGCCCTGCATGCACGTTGTACAGGTTGGCCTTTTGTGTGTTCAGCCTGGGGGGATTGTGCTGCCTTCCCCTTCATGCCCAGCTGGGTCAGTGGAGCAGATTTCCCCTGTGAAGCCCCCTTACTTGAGGATTGAGGAGTCCCCATCCTCATCGTGGAGCCCGAGGAGGTGCGGAGGGCCGCATGTCCGGCGCCATCTTGCCGCTGGAACCGGGCCAATTTTTCGGCCGCGGAGACGTCCCTCTGGTCCCCGATTTTTTTCCCCATTGTAGCTGCCAGGAGGATCCTGAGGGAGAGTGGAAGGAGCCCGGGTGCCGACCGAGTCGCGGGAACCGCCTGGATAGGATAAGGATGAGAGTGGGACCGGAGCTGCTGTGATCAGCGTCCGTTCATGCACGCCGCTTGGCCATGCCCCGGCCCTTCACCTTTTTAGTGTCTCAGGCCTAAATGGCTATTTCTGATTTTCTTTCAGATGCCTTTCAGTCTAGTCCAGCTCAGATTTTATATAACTGTGCTACCGACTACTTTACTTACATTCCAGTTTCTGGTACCACCCTCGTCTAGTCAGGACCCTAGCATTTTTACAGTATGAGCTTTTGCTCAATGGGCCTTTATAAATGCATCTAAATTATTGTCTTGCATGACTATGTCTGTACTTATGAAAAGACCACTTTTGGCTATGTTCTTTGAATGTTGAAGGTACAAGCAAAGAACATCTCCTTCACTTGCCTTAGAAAGACAAGTGTCTTTCCGACCAATATCTTCACAAGAAAATGCCCACGCCTTCAGCTTCTGGCTCTGGAGCTATCTTCCTCCACCGCAGGGGATATTTAGATACGACAGGACTCTCATAGTCCTCCTCCTCCCATGGCTCTTATTTCTCCAAAGACATTTTGAATCTGCATCCTTCTCTAGTCATAGACCTCAAGCATTTTCTCTTTCTCGAATGAACCACTCTCCCACTTGTTCTGTGGTTCCTCCTCTATTGAATTTTCAAAGTGGTATTTTCACTTGTTTTTGTTCTTCTACCTGATATTTTTGCTACAATGCTATTATTCAGTTAAGTGGCTCTTGGTTCCACAGTGTAGCATTTCCTAGGAGAGGTCCCTCCCTTGTTTTGGATTGCTTTTGGACGTCCCACTTGTATGAATTCTACTGTTTCTGTATCCCTCAATGGACGATAAAGAAGATTTTTGGGGAGTCCAGTGAGAAACGCAAACTGGCTTGCCCATAAAATTGAGGCTTGCCAAAAGCGGGGTTATGCAGGACAGCTGGCTTAATAACTTTTTTTCTTTTTGTCGGTGTCCGAAACATTCCAAAGGCAGCAGTATCGCTATAAATATATGATCTCTATTGTTCCTGTATCCCTCAATGGACTGCTAAGAAAGATTTTACAAATACAAAAATCTTATTTTTCTGGTTCAGCTAGGCAGTTTCTTATACGCATCACCTCCCCACTTCTGGCCTGCTCATTGGATACTGAGTCAACATCAACTCCAATGAGCTGGAAGGTGTTCCAGGAAGTGGTAAAGTTGAGCCAGGATTTAGTAGTGTAATCTTCATAGCTGTGTAGTGTGAGGTGTGTAAAAAAAAACATGTGCTAAGTGCAAATCATTTGGCAAGTTGAAAAAAGATTTCAATTGTATTGAATGTCATAAGTATTTCATATGTAGGTTGAGAGATTTGTTTTAGTTCCACTTTACTGCTGCGTTTTGTTTTTTGAGCCTTTTTTCACCTAGTGATTTGGTCAGTAACACCTTTCCTGTCTTAGGGTGGCTCCGCTCTATTGAGGAGCAGCAGTCACCCTTGGACAGCGGTAGTGTTGGATGCACTAGCAGATTTAGATGGACTTGACTAATTAAATCCGAACCACAGCTAACACGTTTACCCTCCTTGGCTGTATTCCCGAGTGTGGCTCGGGGTTAATTTTCTGTACTATAAGCAGGAACACAGAGCCACACTCGGGAATACACAGCGCGTCTCTTACCTTGTGCCTCGAGCTGCGCTGTGTCCTCCGGCCGATGCCGACATCCGGGTTCCGTCCCTTGCGAGTGTCCGCGTCGCAGGGGGACGGAACCGGCGGGCGATTCAAAAGTTTTTAAAAAAAAGAACGAAAAAAGAAAATAAAAAATCATACCGCCAGTGAGGTTAAGCGGTTACAGCTTAATGGAATATAGATTTTACATAAATGAAAAAAGTCTAACCATTTGTAAGCCCTTTTTCAGTGTTAAATAGTTTGTCTCAACCCTTTCATCTGCTACCTATGGTGGACAGCTTGGACTGTTTAAAGGAAACTGAAAAATAACAGACTTGCTGGCCGGATCACCAAGTGAAAATAAAGGGGGGGAAAAAGAAAGCAAACTAATGCAGCCACCTCATCTAAGGATTGGTTATGTGCAGTATTTGACCTTTTTTGCTTTTGGTTTTACATACACTTTGTCATCATTCTCCTGGGGAATGACTGCATAGCTCACAGCCACTAGATGGCTTAGTCTCACCACCCCTGTACAACAACTTGTATTGCAAAGGTGACAAACAGGTTAAAGCTTCAAGCTGTCAGTGCTTGCTTACACATCCAAGAATGGATAGCACCTTAACTAATGTCTAGTGTGTGTGATCTATTAGGAAATAAAGACACCAATTTTTTTTATTTTTGGCTAACTACTCTGCCCTTCCTATAAAACATGTTTTTGAATGTTACCTAAAGTACTAGCTCTTTTACCAGCACGGATATAATTAATTTTATTTCTAGTTAGTAATAATAATGGTTTCACCAGTCAAGATTAACGGCCAATGATGAGGGTCCATGCTATATTTTTTTATCTTGCTGCTTGGCAAAATTGCACTGGGAGGTGGGAGCTGGTGTTCTTTAAGGGGCCTCCTAATTTTTGCCTTTTGAAAACCTTTTAGGTTGGATATTTTAGTCCTTATGTAGTGAAATGTGTATTAGTAGAGTCTGTTACTAGCTATGAGGAGAGGCTACTCAATTAAAAAAACAAAAAAATAACTTTTACAACAGAGTAATGTAATCAGAATAGTTACATAGTTACCTAGTATTTGAGGTTGAATAAAGACATATGTCCATCAAGTCCAACCTATAGTGTGCATAAGTATGGTCCTTCTGATGTGTGCGTATGTATAGGTCACTGTGTGATCTCATTCTCAAGAGTACTTGTATCCATGTATATTACGGTCCCTGAGAAAATCGTCCAATCGCCTCTTGAATGATTCCACACTCTCAGCCGAAATCACAGCATGTGGCAGCGAGTTCCAGACCCTGACTGATCTAACTGAGAAGAAACCCCTTCGCCCCTTGTGCTGAAATGTTTTCTCCACCAATTTTAGGTGGTGGCTTCTCGTCTTTGTCATGGAGTTGATTTTAAAACGTTTGCTGCTAATGTCGCTATCCCCGGTAAACATTTTATACATGAAAATCATGTCCCCCCTTAATCTCCTTACTTCCAATAAGAACATGTTTAAATGTATTTTGCGCATTAGGAGCTCCTATTTTTAAAAAGATCTGAAGTTTTGCTAAGTAGCTTTAGATATTGTTTTATCTGTGTATCACCCACCACTCGCCAAAACTACTACAAAGCTGTTTTCATCCTTGCATGGTATCATCCAGAAATTATTGCTAAGTTGTCACACTTTCAATTGTACTTTCTAGGCTCAGGAGGAGTTGGAAACAGAAGGTTTGAAGGGGGAGTTTGACAGAAAGCAAGCCACAAAATCACTTGCTACCACGTTGAACAAACTAATAGATAAACTGGATAATGCTGCAGAGGATAAGGAAGAAGAGACCGAGCCAGGGGAAAGCAATGAAGTCATGACGCAAGGCAACAAGGAACCTGCTGCCAAAGCCCCAACTGGTAGGTGTATAAAGGACTTGATTATTCTGTATTTGTCTATAGATTTGTCTATGTATTCCCTCCGCCCCATGGTTCATGCTTAACCCTTTAAGGACCCATGACTGCATCGTTTCATCATGGGTCCTTAAGGGTTTAAGCTGCCGTCATGCGCTAAATGAGAACTTATATAAGCACATGTCGCATCAAATTAACCCCTTCGTGACTGACGACGTACAGTGTACGTCGCCAGCATCGGGGCTGTTTAAACAGACTCCCGGCGACTTTTGCCGCCGGGAGTCTGTTTAAACTTGTAGAGCCGACTGTAGCCCTTTTTGTCCTTTAAACGGTTTATAATATGTGCTAGTGCAATAAATGACATGGCAATTGCCGTTGAACACACACAGCAAAAATTGCTTCGGTCCTTAACTGAAATGCAAGCATCTGAAGCTTGGTCCTTAAGGGGTTAATTGTCTACGTCAGGAACCTGCATCTGAAATGGCTTAATGTTTTTTTTTTTTAAGGAAACTGTGTGTGTGTGTGTGTTCTGTTAGGTGTGTGTTTGTGTATGTTTTATAAAATATCTCCCGAGATTCTAGTCATCTCACCTGTGAATTGAAGTCAAGGACATCATTAATAAAAAACACCACAGTCCTAAAATAAATAAGTATGCTGCCATTGCTGACCTTTGGTTTCCCTGGCTATAATACATCGGTTCATTGACTTGGTACCAGCAGTCAGATTGATTTTGGAATACTTGTTCTTTATATTTGTTTTGAAGTAGTGAAACCACTGAATTCACATGACCACTATCAATATGGCATTTTTGGAAAGTGAGCTCAGCAGTGGCAGCCTTCATTTCTCACATGACAGGTGTACTTTAAGGACCAGAGTTAAGAATCATTTCTTTAGAATGTTGTGTTTTTCAGATGGACAGAAGCAAAATACATGTTAAGGCATGGAGTCATTGACGGCCTCTTGTGTCTCTTGTTGGTTGAAGACTGTTTATATTTTCGATAGGTTTTGATTGGTTCTTTCAAATCAGAATTTGATATAATGTCTGGGAACAAGTCGTCTTTTTAATTTAGGTTACAGTGTTTTTTGTTATTTTTTACAGAAATGTAGTAAATCTTTTTTTTTAATGCAGTTTAGTTGGTTGAAGGTACTGGTTCCTAAAGATGCTTTAAGCGTGAACACTTTGTGTAGCACCCTGAAAGTGTTGGAAGCGTTTGGTTATCATGCACACTGTGGGTCATTTTGGCTAAGGGGTCTCAGAGCAGTTTGTGTTACCCCCACAGCAGTTAGTCATCTCCATTGCTTTATTCCTATAGTGCAGAATAAATGGAAGGAAGAATGTGGTTACTAAGGACAAGTCTTAGAAATAAGGCCAACAATTTGGTACCGGTATCTTTTTTACTTTGGAAATAAGAATGTTATCTAGAACTGTTTTCAGGTCTTCCTTTGGTAAATACAAAGCTATTTAGTGGATATTTTGCGTCTTGACTTGTTGGCAAAAACCTCTATGCTCCCCTGCTGGGGGAGATCAGATATACTGAAGGTTATTGGATGAGGCCTTGATTCACTCGAAGGCCATTACCGGAGTTTGGCTATCCTGTTTTTTAAGTATTCGTAAATAGATGGGTTAATTTTTCCTGTCATCTCTTTATCAGATGACCGTTCAGATGGCCGTGTAAAAGTCAGGGTTACTAAGATACGGAGGGGCAGCTCTGAGCATACCGAGAAAAGCTTGAAGGAAATGAGCAGCGAAAACCCACAGATGAGACTCATTGAAAATGTTGTAAAAGACCTGCTTGAAAAGGAAGGCCTGAAGGCAAAAGGTAGGCTTGTGTTGCTATCGTCTGGCTCCTTTTGGTTGTGTTTGCACAAGGCAGAAGCAGTCGGGTTGAGTGTAATTTAGGGTTTTTGATTTGCACTTTGTAGGGTACTTTTAAATGTGCTTCTCTAGCGCTTTCTGTTCCTGATTCTCTTTGCAATGAATTAACTCTGGTCTGCTTCTCTAAATGTCTGGCTTTTCTGCTTCCAAGCAAGTTTTTTATTTAAGAGTTTTCTTTACTATTTCTAGGGCTGCAACCAACTAATCGATAATGAGAATAGTTGTCAACTATTCTCGTTATCAGTTGGTTGGATCCCCTGGTTCTCTCCTCCACGCTGGGAGGGCACAGCAAGCAGAGGGCGGGTGCAATAGTCAGCCTGCTATTGCAATTTAAAATGGCCAATAGCAGGCTGGCTATTGCACCAGCCCACTACCTGCCGTATTTACATTACGCTGCTGTCGGCAGAATCTTACCACTGGCAGCTGTCATTCCTGGGCTGAAGCTATTCAAGCGCCATGTGATTTACAATAGTTATTTTAAAAAAATTATATAAGATGGGGAAAAGGTCATTTTCGGTCTGACAAATTCTGCTGCAGGAGGTGCGTTGCAGTGCCGTTCATTTCAATGGCACCCAAACGCGCCTCCCACCCACAGTGTGATTGGCCGCAATGGAACACACAGTACCGCAATGCTGTGCATTCCTGTGCAGTGGATTTGCAAAAAATTGTGCATACAGTTTTATTCTGAAGTAAACTTTGTTTTGTAAGACTGCATATGTGTATTTTAAATTAAGGATATGTATTTATTTTTTTCAACCGATTTAATCCAAAAAAATAAACTGCCAACTAATCGCTTTTTATGAGAATAATCATTAGTTGCAGCCTTCTTTCTTAAAAGCAGTCTTGATTTCTAACCTGCCGTCTTGAGACACCTTTATCGAAATCCATGCATGCCTTACCTTTTGGTAAATGAGTTTGCATCTACCATTCTTCATGTTTGTCTTATGTAAGGTTGATACAGGTCACTGAGGTTTTTAAGAGTGTGTGGGGGGTTTTTTAATGCTACATTGCTTTAGTTGGCTATATGTATTTCACTTCTGTCCCCTTTTAATTAGATAAAATCACTATGTAGAATTATACAATGCTGTGTTTTCCACCAGTACCCAGGCTTGTAAAATTACATAATGCGAGAGGAACAGTAAGGTGACAATCTTTGCTTGAACCATCAGGCTGTCAAATCAGGGGCAGGATCAGACAGTTTAAAGCCATACAAAGGTACAACCTTGCATAGCACTACCGAGTAGGAAGATGACCCTGCATATATAATACAATTAACTGTTTCTAGAAGGAGAAAGGACTTCTGTGTATGCTGTGTCAAGCTTGTTTAGTAGGGATGTTCAGATACCAAGTACCATACTCGGTACAAGTACGGATACTTTTCCAGCTCCAAGACTAGACTAGAGAAAAATTCAAATATTTGGAGGCATCTGTAATTTGTAAGGAGCACACGGAGCTCCTGGGATTTGTGCATCCCTGTAGGTGGAGAGCCAGGTCCCAGCTGCAACTGCTGCAACCCTGATAGTTCTCATGGAAGTGCCAAGTATCTGCACAGGTATCTGAACATCCCTACTTGTTAGTGTCTGGCCCACCCACTGGATGTTTGAAGTGTTCACGTCTCGCAAGCTTGCACTGTTCATTACCAAGCTGGTTGAAAGTGCAGAAAATTGCAATGTATGGAGAACATAATACTTGACATAACTTTGTTATTATTATACAGGATTTATATAGCGCCAACAGTTTGCGCAGTGCTTTACAATATAAGGAAGACATTACAATAACACTATTCAAGACAAGATGATAAGGAGGACCCTGCCCGTAAGAGCTTGCAACCTAAAAGTTAACTTTCTTCTGCAGCATACATTCAATTTACCCCGCCTAGGTAGAGAGAAATACCTGGCACTTTATTTATTGCAGAGCATGTGACTTCTCTTTTAATTACATGTATTGATGATTATCCCAGCGCTGTCAAATGAGGTTGCAAAGAGAGTCCTAAGCCCTGTGTAAGCTTCAACAAACTACATGGAGCAGCTGGGATAGGTGAAGGGGGAAGGGAGAAGTTGCCCTGCACTGGCAAAGCACAAGATCACATTAAGCAAACCGTTCCCTAAAGTCAGATATACACGCGTCTATTTTCTTTGTTTAACCTGCCAGATGAACAAAAAAAAATAGAACAAGTTCCACCTTCAACGCTTATGAGCATTGATCAAGGAATCTCCTGCTGTTTCCTTTGTATTCTGACAGGAGCCGCCGGCCACTGTCAGAATACCCGAACAGAACTGGTAGCTCATTGGCTACTAGCTCTTTTCGGCCGACAATTTTCCAACATGCTCCTTCGATCAGCTGATCGAGGGATTCTGGTTGGAAAAGCACCAACAGCAGCACCCATGTATCACATCTTGGCCGGTTCATCAAGAAGTGTGTCTACCTGGCTTGAAAGTGTGTTTGGTAGGAATAGTGTCAATGATGTACAAGCCCAGAGTACCTGTTTTTCAGTTGAGTTCCTGTGTCCCTGTGGTGTGCCATTGGATCCTGTCCTTCCTAGTGATTTCTCCAAACCGAGATTAAGCACTGCCTTCTTACTTCAGATTCAACATTGTTTTAAAGTTTTATGTAGTTATAAGTTTCAAATGATTATTTCCCTGGCAGGAAAAATAGAGATAAAAATCCTAACGGGTGGTTTTGGAGAGGATGATGATGGACACTGGCTTTCAGAGGAAGATACAAAGAACTTGAAAGAGATCTTTTTCAACTTACTGGTATGTGTATTTCTTTATAGTCTCTGGAAAAAGTCTGAGTGTTTATGAAACCTGCTAACCTTTTAATAATCCATATTACATGCTGCATTCAGTACCCAGGGACGTCTATACTGTAGAGACTTCTATACTGTAGAGTGTGATTGATTTATTTCTGTTTTATGTCTTTTTTTCTTATTTGCAAGCACAATAACACAAAGTGTTTTGCCTAAATAATATAGAAAAATACATTATAAGAATTATGTTTCTTTTCCATTCATTTTATTGGGTTTAACAAGAAATACAATACGATAAGGTACTGGTATACATAGGTAACATATACAACGTACTAGAATACAACAGGTCCTTAGAGGTGCCTGTGACGGGCGCACCCAATCCGAACCCACTATATGTCAATCACCTGTCGCAAGGCTGTGGTGATAACACTCTCAGCCTCACCCTGCACAGAGCATTCCCAGCTCGCGGAACCACAATCTCAGGCCAGCAGACTGATAACGATCGCCACTAGGGTTGGTTAAGTCCGCAGTTAACCCCTTACACCCCAAACATTCGCTGCCAACACATTATTTTTTTTTTTTTACGGAAACACTGACTATTCCCAGCAAATGCCGTGACAATTCAAAACACTTAGACCCAGTTCACACCAGAAACTGCATCACAACTGTGTGCGTCTGTGCAGTTGCACTGCGATCTGTTTTGACACGTTTGCAATGCGTTTCTGATGAGCATTTTCTAGTGCAGAAAAAAAACGCATCGACAATTAGGTAACTTCCTCTTCCTGTCTGAGCATTTCCTAAGTTGGTTTTGGAGATCAGACATGCTTTCTTTGTTGGCTGGCATGGTGCTATACTATACTATGGTGTTGACTATAGCCATTCTCTGGTTCATAGCCCCAAAATCTGGGTGCACCTTTTCAGCAATCTCCCTCCACTTTGCCATCTTCTGGCAATTTTTTTTCTTATATTGGGGATGTTTGCTGTTGTACAGCAGGGGACAGTCCCGCACATATTGGATGAAATCATCTGCATCCACAAATTCCATCTCTTCACTTTCTCTCCACACTACAAAGAGGAAGTCCCTGGGTGATGACATAATCAATTCAGACTAATTTTTTTTTCTTGTATGCGTTCCGGTGCGTTTGCTATGTGTTTGCACTGCGTTTTGATGCATTTCGATGCAGTTTTATGCAGGTAAAATAGGACAAGCAGTACTTTTTCTGATTGCACCTGAACAGACTGCAATGGTGTGAATTAAGGACAAGAAAGCTCATAGGAAAGCATTGTGATGTATTTTGACTGCAGAAATCAAAATAAACGGACTGCATATGGTGTTAACTGGCCCTTAAACAAAGCCTATGATACCGCTGTCCTCTCAGACAGGAATATGACAGGTTTATTATACAGTAGTGCTCTTCACAGAGGCAAGGATACTTTAAGTTCTTAGTTAGAGCATAGAAATAAGCGTAACAATTTTTAATATCATCCTTTAATAAAAGAAAATATACAGAAAAAAAATAAATAAAAGGAGACAAAGTCTATAACCGTAAAATTGGAATAAAAATAGAATACTTAACAGTCCTGGGTTTATGAGTTCTGACAGAGTTCAATAAACTAAAGATGGGTCTGAATGGCTTGTATAGATGATTTCCAGATATTAAAGGGGAACTTTTCTGGGATGCTACAAACTGCTTGATATTGCAGGAGTTCCTCTTAATATTAAAACAAGAGCCTCTCTAGCTGCCACTGCAGCATCTTTTTGTCAGCCCTCTAGGGGGTGTCACAGAGCTGGCCGCTAAGGCAGGGCTGAGGGCCGGGGAGCGAGCAGCAGGGCTAAGCCTTTACAATATCCTCCTCTGCTCCTCCCAAATGGTTAACGTTCATTTTAATAATCATATTTCCCTAGTATCATGAGCTAATCCTAAATAGGCAATGGATTATTGGGTTTCATTAAATTAGCTTCTAATGAAGTCTAATGTTGGTAGGTGTATGGCCTATGGTGAGCCAAAGAGGTTTAATACGGTTTATCTGTAAAAAAAAATAAATCGAGGTAACTGGACTTGCTGTATATTTCTTGAAGACATTTCAGTGGTCATCTGACCAGCTTTCTCAATTCAGAATGACAAAAATTATCTGGGAATAAATATGGTGACTGTTGCTCCAATTAACATCTGTTAATCATAACCAACATGGGGTCAGAGAGCGCAATAAGTTGTTGATTGCTTACCTCCAATTCTAAGCACTCCTCACTGCACTGTGAGTGCTCAGAATTGTATGTTAGTGGAAACAAACAGCAGCTACACCAGCGTATGGCACAGCATAGAAGAGCAAAACCATCTGGTCAGGATTCAACAGTATACTTACATCTAAAGGAAAAGGTCACTCCTTTGAAGACAGTCAAGTACGCATCCTAGACAGGGAGGATGACTGGTTTAAAAGAGGTGTGAAAGAGGCCATTTATGTAAAAATGGAGAAGCCAAGCTTATAGAATAGGAGGGGGGGGGGGGGGGGGGGGACAGCCTGAGACACAATATTTTTCAGGGTGTCAG
>NW_017308060.1:162157-166915 GCF_000935625.1 Nanorana parkeri
GGGGGAGAAGACATCTATTGTCTGCCACATACATTGCTGTTTTAACACCTCTCTAGACTCCAATTATGCAAACCCTATGCCAGTTATGATTAACAGATTATGTTGATTGGCGGAACATTCACCATATTTATTCAGTCATTCTGAAGTGAGAGAAAGCTGATCAGGTGACCAGCGAAACGTCTTCAAGAAAAATACAGCAAGTCCAGTTACCTTGGATTTATTTCTTACAGATATATACCATGACCTGGATGATTGAGAACCTTCACATTTAATACGGCTTGTTACGACTCTGACCACCATAACCTTTCCATTCTTGCTATGTCTGGCTTTGTCTTGATGAGAGGCAGCTATTTGTGCCATTCATTTTACAATGTCATTCTCCAATTCCATGTTATGATAATGGGTTAATAATGGAACTCAGTTTTATGACTAAGTGTGAGTGCAGGGTCACCTGGGTCATTATCCTTACCAGGCCCTCTAGTTTCTATCTAAACCTGTCAACTGCTTGATTTTGGTTTTCATTAAGGGCCTCGATAAAAAGGTTAAAGGCCCCAAAAGATACCTTGCTTAGGTAATTAGTTAGAATTAGGTAAAATATCTGTTTTTTGGAATTTAAAGAGACCTGGCTAACTGAGGGCATCCTTAGGTCACCTAAACCGTATTAAAGGCTACATTTGTTCTAAGCTGGGGAGAAGAGAATTTCATATTAATAGGCTGAAACCTCATTATCTTGCGATAATAAAGTCACTGCGCTAAAAAAACCTACAACTTATGCATAAACAATAAAGTGCCTAGTGATTGTCCCAACACAATATGTGACCTCCCTAATTGTTAAATTCAATACAATCTCAAAACTGCATGTGCAATGTGTTGTGATCCAGACCACATGCGCAACTCCACAAATTAGTCTATAAAACACACACACACACACACACACACACACACACACACACACACACACACACACACACACACACACAACACACACACACAGTGCAATTGTTTTGCATTTGAAAAAGGTATTTCTTAGTGTAACGTCCTAAGTGTTTCTGTGCAATCAATACACTCACCAAACTCCTTTGACCACTGTTAAATGGTCAAACTGCACTCAGATTACAATCCTTAGCGAGCCGCTCTCCAAAGACAGCTGATGGCAACATCCTTTATAGTCAATATCTCCTTTTCAGTTAGCTGGGTTTTTTTGGAAACTGTTGGTCGGTTCAAGTTGTTTCAATTCCCGTCAAACCACCTTCTAAATAGCCAATATTAACCTCCTCCGCACACTTCTTTGTAACTCATTTAGTACGAGTACTCCCCCCAATGCTCCGATGCCTAGCACGATTACTTCCTGGTATCAGGAAGCCGGGCAGCACGTCATTACACGCTGCCCGGTTTCCTAATTGGCCGGGAAGCGGCTCCATGCTCTCTCTTCACTTGTGATGAGAGAGCATGGAGCCGACTTCCCGACCAATCAGGAAGCCGGGCAGCGTGTAATGACGAGCTGCCTGGCTTCCTGATTGGTAGAGAAGCTGGCTTTATGCGCCATCATCCCATGACGAGGGAGCATGGAGCCGGCCTCCTGGCCAATCAGAAAGCAGGGCGTCGCGTCATTACACGGCTCTGGCTGGGTACTGGAGGAAGGCCGCGTTCTGGCTGGAGAGGCCCGGGGGTGACGGGCTGGACATACCAAGGTAAGAGGGGCAAGACTTTCTTGTTAATCGGGAAGCCGGGTGGCGAGTCTTTACGCACTTCCCAGCTAATCGGGAAGCCAGGTGGCGAGTAATTACACGCCACCTGGCTTCCTGAATGGGACTAACGTTACTCTGTAATTAGTATCGGCGAGTACGGAAAAAAAATTATTGGTACTCGGTACCAAAATACCGGTATCGGTGCATCCCTAGTCTTAAGGATTTTATATTATGTGGCGCAGTGATATTGTCTTGAGATTTTAGAGAGTGATTACAGGATTCACTTCTTTTCACTGCTGCTGACACATTATATTGAAAGGAAATGCCAAAAGCGCGGATTCTACAAATAATTGCAAAACCTTTTTATCGTCAGTGCCAACAATAAGGAAAGGTATGCTAGTTGCTGCAAGCTTATCAAAACCTAGCACCTAAAGAAGCTACAAAGTGGCCCAATTAAAACAGTTTGTAAATCAGATCAAGTTCCAACAAGACAAAGATAGACACCTAGAGCAAAAGAAGAGAAAAATAGACAAGAAAAGAAAACAAGATGGGGAGGGGAGGGCAAAGGAATAAAGGAACGTGTGACAGTCCGGGCCCAGAGTGTTCCTTAAAACATCAGATGGTAAGTAGAGTTGAACCAAAATCTGGGGGTATGTAGTTATCAATCCAAGGCGTTCAAACCTTACAAAACCTTTTCACACTATCCTGTCCTATTTCTGAAAGCTTTTTGTCTAGCAAGTATCATGAATATTTCTGCTTGACCTGCTGCACCATCAGGGTAGCTAACTTTCAAAGCCTTCGGTAAAGTCTGCTTTGCAGCTGTAAATATAAAAGTTATTCATTTTAAAATTGGGAGGCTCTACAACACTAAGGCTTTTCCCCAGTACTGTTTGTATCATTTGATAAACCCCTATCCAGTATCATCTAATTTTAGGACAGCTCCATAAGGTGAAGGAACGAATCGGTCTCGGAGCATCCTCAAACACTTTCAAGGAAATTCCTGGTTAATGTGTCACACACTGGGACCTGTGCTTGAAGCTTTCACCTAAATAGGAGCATCAGTTTCCCGATTTTATTTATTTATTTTTTTACCTTTTATGTCTTTAACATAAAATCCTGTTACTCTCAGTAGAACCATTTTATTTTTATGTTCTGTTATCAGTCTAAGCATCTAAAGCACTGTTTTTTTTAAATTGCATTTACAACACATTGTTTTTATATATTTTTAGTCAGGACATGCGGGGTAGGTCTACCCAAAAACATGTATGAAAACTGCTTTATTATATGTTCAGCTCTGATGCAGACTGTGAATACAGTATTATGTATTTGGCTGATGCACGCACACCACATTTTGTTTCCTTGTATAGCACCCAGGGACACCCAAATCCTTGGGCATTATGTTCTATAAAAGCAGGTATCTGTATCACTGACCCATCTCTCCCTCATCTTTACCTTACCATTGGCCGTTCACTGTGATGGATAGCATCATTCAATAATGGGCACAAGAAGTAGTAGCGTAGAGGCAGCAATCAAAGAAGATGGGTTGCAATTTCCATAATGTAGCATGGCAGGTATGGGGGGTGCTGTAAATGTACAAACACCTGCAGTGCCTGCTATTTGGATTACATGTCAGTTTGCAAGCCTAAAATGAGCCTGTGGGCCAAAAAGAAGACGTTAATGGTAGCAGATGTATAATGCCCCTCCTTGTAAATGTAACTTTTACAGTTTTCATTTAAATGGCCATTAGTATTATGGGAATGTTAACGTAGTCTCTAGAAATCATTATAGTAGATAATCCCCTTTTCATAAAGGGTTTTCCAGGGAAACTGACTTCTTTTGGGATGCTTTTTGCCAACACAGAGAAAATGTCTGTATTCAGCGTATTGCAGAAAACTATTACAGAACGTAGGCCGATGAACATTCAATGTGGAGCAAAAAACTGATAAGACATTTGGGGAACCATTTACTTGAATTTCTGAATAGTAGACAAAACGTTCAGGACTCAAGCACTTCCTGCGAACACCACAGAGCTTTCCAAATGTATTTGGACCTTAGAAGCTCAAATGAACTGCAGTGCAGCTAACAGAATGCAGCAGTCAGAAGTAAGTGCTCCCTTACATTGGTAGTCGGTGGTGAGCACCCAGTTAGAGGCTGTGGTGAGTGGCCCCTTTTTAAGGCCTCATTTACACGGGAAACAGCCAACACGTACAGCCCATGCTGCGTGCACGGCCGTATCGGGCAGCTCCCAGGAAGGGCAAGTGCTGCGTGTGATTAGTACGCAAACCCCGGTCCTTCTCTTGTGGACTACGTGGCCGTCCGTGCGGGTGAACGTACTCATACGCTGACAGGATGGATCCTGTCTGCGCCCGAGCTAATGGCCCCTGCAGCATTGGTCTTCAGTGCACCCTGATGGTTAGTGGTCGCTGTCCCCTTCATTAAGACCCCCTTTGGTTGGTGGTCAGCGAGAGCTTTGTAAGAAGAATCATTGGTGTTCCACGATTGCTTCCATGAAAAAGCTGCAGAGGTTCCACACCACTAATTCCCTGTACCGGGTCTCTCCTGTGTGCCGGAACTCTGTAGGCAGCATCAGGCAGGATATCACTTTGCCCGGCGCTGCCTGCACCTCTGGTTCTAACTGTAATCTCTGTTCCACAATGTTTGTTATAGACAGTTAATCTGAAATGTTTTCTTTTAGAGAAACAGAAAGCACAATTGGTGCCATGAACACTAGGAGGTCAGAATTAATCTATGCAGGAGTGTTGCTAGATCCAGGGCACATATCCCAGGTGCAATGCATGCCAATGTCTAGGCATGTGGTCATGTGCAAAACTGTGGTTCGCTACAAAGCTTTTTTTTTTTTTTTAACCCCTTCATGACTGAGGCCCTTTTTTCAATTTTTGCACCCATGTTATATTCCACATTTTAGGCCTGAAAATGACGTAAAACCCCCCAACATTATATATTTTCTGAATGCCAAGACCCTATAGAATAAAATGGTGGTAGTTGAAAATTTTTATGTTGCGCAATATTAGCGCAACTCCTTATTAAACCCCAAAATTTAGTGACAAAT
>NW_017308060.1:167049-168098 GCF_000935625.1 Nanorana parkeri
AATGCTGCACCTCCCCCATTAAGGTGCAGCCCGTCTCGGCTGTAGAGCCGGTAGCCGATTGTGAAGTCAGCCCAGTTCTCCAGGAAACAAGATCCTTCCTTCTGAACACCAACTCCAGAGCCACTTGTTAAGCTCCCTCAACTCGCGCTGCCTGTCCGGAGTGGCTCGTGGCACCGGTAGTATCTCTGAGAAAACTACCGTGGAGGTCCTTTCCTTCATCCTAGCACCTAATTCTCTGAACTCCCTTTTTTAGTACACTCCAGTTTCCTCCTATTTTGTCATTGGTGCCGATGTGCACCATGACAACTGGGTCGTGCCCAACCCCATCTAGTAATCTGTCAATTCGCTCTGCAACGTGTCGAACACGGGCCCCCGGTAGGCAGCACACTGTTCGATGCTCACGGTTCCGATGACAGATTACCCTGTCAGTCCGCCTGATGATGGAATCTCCCACCACCAGGATCTGCCTCTCCTGACCCTCTATCCGGCTCCCCTCCTTGCTCCCCCTGCGGATAGAGGATGCGTCCTGCTCCACCAGTTTTCCCCCCTGAACTGGTATCCCCAACATCATGCAACTTGGCATATTTATTGGGGTGAACCAAATGTATGCCCCTCTAACACATGTTCAAGGAACGCATACACTGCGCACAACATGCACCTGGTTGCATACCCACTCATGGAAGATATTATTTTATTTCACCCTTACTAATTTCTTTTTAATATTATTTTTATGTAAATCGAGACTACTTATTTGTGTATTTATTATCTAAGGTTTAGTGGTTCACAAGTGGCACGTTCAATTACCCGTTTGTTAAACTAAATTTTTGATTTAATTTAATTTATACCACCGCCCTGGAATAAGTTATACTATGTCCCGTGGTTAGCTTACACAATGCCCTGCGGTTAAATTATATTTCATTTAATTAAATTGCACTAGCGCCTAGGGGTTGGATTTTTTTTTATTTGTTTTGCACTGTAATAGTACTGTAATACTTTATAAATACTAACAGACATTAACAGTTCAGTATATGCAATATACTAAAATAGCC
>NW_017308060.1:168548-173256 GCF_000935625.1 Nanorana parkeri
ATATGTTAATTACTCTCACTCCCCTCAATGTAACGCTACTCCCTTACCTTCTAACGCTCTTACCACCCCCTTAAAACAATACAAATTTATAAACACCCTAGAGCCCCCTCTCCCCAATTTCTTTCATACGACCTGCTCCTGATGCCAGTCACCTCTTGTCCCTTCCTTCAGCCACAGCCTCCATCCACCCTGGCCGACCTGTTCCTCTGCCAGTCCGTCCCGGCCACTGGTCCTCCGTCTGGCTTCCCGACCTCCGGTCCCTGCAGTTCATTCACTCCGCTCAGCTACCGCATGTCCGTCCACCTCTCCTCTGGTGCTGCCGTCCACCCCCGATGCCGTCCTCTGGTCACCCCGACTGCTGTGCTCTGGTCCTGCCGACCTCCGGTCCCACCGCTCACTTGGCTCATGACATCAAGGCGTCGAAATTGTCAGGGGTGGGCGAGGACTCATAACTCGAGAGACACCTTGCCTCCTCCGTTTGGAGTTCCACTGTACGGGCAGAGTCCTGGGTCTTAATTGCCTTCTGTAAGGACATGAAGTCTCCCCTGACATAGGCCTTGAATGCATCCCATACCATTTCAGCCCCAGCAGTGGAGGCGTTCAGGTCCCAGTACTGTTCAATGGATGGTGGAATAGCCTCCATAGCCAGAGGGTGAGAGATCCATTGGGGGGCCAGTCGCCAAAGGGCTCGGTCTCTGCCCTGGCCAGAGCGGAGAGTGAGCCACATGGGTGAGTGATCAGAGATACCCCCCGGCAGGTATCTGACCTCTCCAATATCAGGCAGGAGGGCGCCCCCGGCAAATGCTAAGTCTATACGGGATGCAGTTTTGTAAGAGGCGGAGAAACAAGAGTAAGCCCTAGTTGTGGGGTTCCTCCATCTCCACACCTCCGTCAGACCAGCAGTGCGCGCCCAATCACCCAAGTCGGAGAGGCCAGAACCAGCAGTTCCAGGCCTATCCAGGGCTGGGGCCAACGTTGTATTAAAGTCCCCCATAAACAGTGTTTTTGCCGGTCCCAGGGAGGATATCTTATCCAACAGTGTATACAAGACCGCCGAATTGTAGGGTGGAGGAAGGTAAACATTGACAATAATATATCGTTGAGACCACATGGTACATACAAAAATAACAAACTTGCCATTAGGGTCAGTGTGGATGTCTTCAACCGTGCAGGGCAAAGACTTGCTGACCAGGACAGAGACCCCCCTGGAGTATGTAGAATGGGAAGCATGGAATGACCTTTGCACCCAGGGTCTCCTCAGGGCCAGCAGCCTGTTGCCTACCAGGTGAGTCTCTTGCAGTAGTACTACGTGAGGGTTGTATTGTTTGAGATATTTGAACATTAATGCACGCTTGAATTTGGAATTAAGCCCTCGGATATTCCATGAAAAGATCTTAATCTCTTCTACATCTCGTACACTCATTGGAAACAACAAGACAGGTGGGCTCCACACCTCCTAGCAGTGTCATACAAGAGAAGCCGAAGTCCCAGCTTGCAAGTCAACCACCTGAAACGAAAAAGGACCGCGAACCAAAATAAAAAACGACCCCGAACCCCCCCAACCCGCCCCGAACCCACCCTGCGAGGCCAACACATCCCCAACAGCTCGTAGAGCAATGCGTGTCAGAAGGCTTAGGATCCCCAAAACAGTCAAAAAAATTCCCAACAAAAGAAAAACAACAGTCTGCTAGGGCAGTAAAGTGATCCGGTGAGAACTTCTCTAAATTCCAGGGCTTATCTCGCTCCCATTACAGAGGCACTGAGCAATCGGTGTAAACAGAGGGTGTGCTGATATGAGGAATACTGGCTTACCATGCGGCAGCACCCTCAGCAGGCGACCCCGGTCAGGTGCCGTCTAGCCAGGCCGCTGCCGCTGCTGGGGTATCAAAAAAACGTGTGGTGTCGCCATTGTTCCGCTTCATGCAAAACCCCGCTGAGGGTCTGTCCCGACTCCAGAGAGGTAGAGCAACACCTGTACCCAGGTAAGTAGCAGAAACTCAGCGCTAGGATAGTGGCAGGATATTCTATGGAGCGGAGATGCCCGGGTGCACGTCTACTCCGGATCACATGCTGGCCACGCCCCCGGTGTCATTCATATTTAAGACGTACATACCTTGATGCAATGGTGTCGGCATTCAATAAAACTTTGGAACTGCTCTTATTTCCTGCCAGACTCTGCTTTGTCCTTTTTACATGTTTTGCCTATAACTTGAGACTTCTAGTAAGCAGATTTCCATTAACGTGTATGATAACAACCTTTCTGATGCAAACACTTTCCCCTGTTCACAATCCCTTAAAAAGCACTGTATAGCCCTTTAAAGATTTGCTATGCAGTTTGTGGATTTGAACCCCAGTTGAAGCCTTGTGGTAATTTCAGGGCCCCTAATCATTAATATCACATTCAATATACTGAGTACCATAGGAAGCTATAATTTTTTGGGTCTCTTTACACAAGTCCTTTCAACTAATCTATAGCCTGGCTTTACTCTTGTATATTGTCTTCATAGTTGTGACCTAATATGCTAAAATATTATTTGTGTGCTTCACTCCAACATCTTCAGTGTTTCTTTTGGTTGCAGATTCATGGGTCAGAAGACGTTCACAAAGAGCAAAAGCGACAACAGCAGCTAGAAGATAACTACCGCTTTGTCTGGAGCCAAAACCAGGATGACACATGGAGCCAAAACCAGGATGACACAAAAAGCAACAGTGCTTCGACAGACTCTGATGATGTGGATTTCTGACCTGAACTATTGGGGAATTCACCAGCACAGACCGGATTGCCTGACTTTGCCCTGTGGACTCGAGCTTTGTAACAAAACTTTTAGAATAACATGCTGCTTCTGGAACAATGGGCGGGATTGCAAACCTATAGAAGAATATGCAGAGGCCTCAGTAGTTTAAAGCCAGTGTTTAGATGACCCGATGGCTGTGCTAAGCACAACCAACGGGATAAAAGCAATTGGGTTTTTTTGTTTGTCCCCCCTGAAGAAGACTAAGTATGGTTTACAGCCTTCACAACTGTGACCACAGCCTCCTCACCCAACCAATATGAACATTTTGAATCGATGAACATCGATTTTTTTTTTTTTTTTTTTTTAATTTTCAGAATATCACATTTTTATAGCCTGCCATTCATCTTTACTACACCTACAAACTGAATTCTCCTCCAAGGTCCTTGCTTCTAATTGTCATTGAGGTGCCCAGTAATCACAAATTGGCTTTATGTTGAGAAAGATATTGTGCAGTTAAAACAAAACAGCTGAAAAAGGAATGACCAAAAGAATGTAAACTTTGCTCATGTATAGCTCAGGATCATATAAATGAAGCATGGTCCAACCAGGCAAAACCTCAGTGCAGCATTAATGGGGAACGCCATGAATAGAATAAGGATCTATGGAATTGTTAGTTCACCTCTGTCCTGCTCTTGCTGAGATCTGTTGCTTTAGAAGTCCTACAGGAAGCACTTGTGTCACCGATGTGCTCTGCCTGTGAAGTGTGCAGCACACTTCTTCATAAACTTGGAGAAGTCTTCCACTGTATCTCCACACTGGGAACACGGGACAGGGGAAGTACTAAATTCACTTCTTCGTGTGGATTTTGAGTTGGCACATATTTTGAGCTATCATAGCAGTGTTCATCTCCGAGCAGCAGAAAACGTAACCCTTGCTGTGGGGCTACCTCCGCACTGCAAGGGTTAAGTGCTGATTTTCATCTAGGGTCTAAAGTAACCTGAACCTTGGACCTGACTGGCTGCTAGGCCAGTCCCTACAGTCTCTTCTCCCCCCACTTCAACAATGGAATATCCCTGTGTCCTCACATCCAATACTCTGTATTGGACATAATGACTCATCGGTCTTTAGACCGCCAGTGCAAAGAGGAAGAGAGTCCACAGAGACTGGTCTATCAGCCAGCGGAGTCCGAGGTTTGCATTGGTATTTCTTTGTTATTTTAGACCCAGAACAATGTATTAAATGTAGAGAATTGTAGATCCCTGTCTGATTACTAACGGTTGTGATAAGATTTACTCAATACAAATAAGCTGTTCATTCCGCAAGGGAATTTTCACTTGGCAGGCGAAGTTTCCCCTTAGTTTAGCTCTGATGGCTTTCATCATCCAATCATGTGCAAGCAAAGAAAGTTTGGGGTTTTTTTTGGGTTGTTTTTTTTTTTTAATTTCTTTAATACCTTGCACTTGATTGGGTATTGTTTGCCAAATGACATTTCACCACATCCACTAAGCTACAGAGTGCAAATTCCCTTACAAAGTGAACCGCCTATTTGCCTTTAAGAAAAAATATCAACCCCAGAGGAAGAGTTGTTTTTAATAAGTTGGACTATTTGTGAGAAGGAGCAGTCAAGCACAAACACCATGTAGCACTGTTAAGCACATATTGCATATGTAAGGGGTGACTACCCCTTATGTACATGTATAATTGTAAACTGTATATTAGAAAAACAAGGTTTTTAAACGCTAAACACATGGATACGATTTTCATTGTGCTGATCGTTTGTACAAGTTTACTGTAAATACTATATATTTCCTTTTAAAAGGAATATTGGTTAACCTTTTTAGATACAGATTTGAAATGATGACAATCTGCTTAATATAATTAATATCTTATCCATGTTTTACTATTTCAAAACATTGTGTGTATGTATGTATATATATATATGTATGTGTATATATATATATATATATGTGTTC
>NW_017308060.1:173435-294220 GCF_000935625.1 Nanorana parkeri
CGATCGCATTGCAGCCGGAGGTCGTGGCTACGGTGCCATTCACTTCAATGGCCCGCCACGTCCCCCCTGCCCCACAAAAAGTGAGCCGCCTGCAATGCGAGGCAGTGCGTTCTGGCCAGAATCGGGCCGGAACGCACTGCATCTGGTGTGAACGAGTCCTTAATAAAACTCAGAATTGTTTTCACCTGGGACATAAAGAAAAGGGACGGTCACAGCCAGTAAAAAAAACACATTTAATTTCTGTAAGAAAAACAGGGGCACAATAAGTGTTTACTTCATATGAAGAATTGTAGATTTTCTAGCATTATAATGTGATTATTTTCCGGTTCAGATCTCAGCACAGTTCTGCCTTTTTAAAGCTGGCTACAAACTATTTTTAGATTTTTCTTACATTTGGCTGATGTAACCGATAAATCTATCAATAAGTATGTAGTGTGGGGGCTCACCTAAACAATATGTTCAGTTCCCATTAAATCGGCCTCCACACTACATATATTATTGGTACATTTTTCTGATCGAATCTAAAGAAAATCTATTAGCCATTGCTAGTTTAGGAGAGTGAGTGTAACATTTTGTACTTGTTAATAGTATTCCTGATCTTAATGGTGTTATCTTTGAAAGAAGACATGTGCAGATGATCCATCAGTCTGTGACATTCCCTTTTGGTTCACAGGTGGAGGTATGCTGGAGGTTTGCATAAAAAAGTATTGCATCTCTGTGTACATGGTCACTGGAGAAAGATGCATGGATCTGTCATAATATAAGAATATTAAATAGGGATGCACCGATACTGGTTTTCCGGTCCCGAATACCGATATTTTATTTTTTTGGTACTCGATGATACTGAGTACCAATACCCTTGCTCTGTGCCCCAATTATCAGGAAGCAGGGCAGCGGATCATAACCTGCCGCCCAGCTTCCTGATTGCCTGGGAAGCTGCTGTTCTAGCGAAAGAACACCGGCTTCCACGTCTCCGAGGCTGCCTGGCTTCCTGACCAATCAGGAAGCCGGGCAGCACGTTGTGAATACTAATATCGGTGCATCCCTAGTATTAAATGTTTATATATTCAGGGGGCTTGTACACAAATGTGTGGGTCAAAAATGCTTAATGCATATATCTAGTGTCCTCTGAATTCTTTTCTTGATGCTGAAAATGTATACAGCGCCGATTGGCTGTATAGACACATGTGATCATTGAAGCATCTGCTTGAATTCACAAGGCCTAATTATTTTGCCATTAATGCACAGAGATCAATACATTTTTTGTGGGTTTCCTCCTTCTTTGGGCTACCCAATACACAGCATGGTGATTACAGTTGGTGGGTTTATGAACAGGGATGCCCTGCTTGGCAGAAATGTTCGTGTGAATGAAAAGGTGTGGAGGGAGGAGATGAGTTATGCTGGCAGTCACTAACTATGTCATGGGGATGTGGACAGTAATCTGCTTGATCAGAGCAGAGGCCAGTTAATTGGTGTATGGGCTCTCCTTAGATATAAGCTTATTGCATGGGTTGGCTGAAAACACCTAGGTTGGGCTACTGTGTCATCTCTGTTTTTGTATGCGTCAAAGAAACCTGTTCACTGTTCAGGTTCTGAAACCTAAATGGAAGTCGGGGAAATTGAGAACTCATTTGCAAAGCCTAAGGCACAGTTTCATCTCTAATTGAGATTGCTGAGTTAAGCCTTTTATTATAAAAAAATTAATAAAACTTTGCTATGCGTATGTTGAATATATTTTGTCATCCTTTTTTTTGCCTTTTGAATTTAGATGACTTTTTACTTAATGCAAGAAACTGAAAATGTTTTTCACATTTTTTTAAATGTATTTTTTTTAAAAATGTATTAAATACTTTTATTTTTTTACTTTACTTTCGGGGGCTTTGTGGAAATATTAGGGGTCTAAAACAGACCCCTGATGATATTTCCCTTTTTAAAAGAGATTGAGGACACAGAGCCCTCATTCTCTTTTTCTGGATCCCCAGTTATCAATGAACAGGAATCCTTATGTGTGACATAAGGAAAGGGGAAGTACTATTCAGGTGTGTGCAGGGGCGTTTCTATGACTACCTTATGTACATTTTATATAAAGATTGGATGCCAATATCAAAAGGACTCATTGCATTTCCCCCAGTATCAGTCAGGCAGGAATGTGTTGCACCAGTAACTGTGGGAATGATTGCTTTATTTTGTCTAGATTAGGTAATGATCATCTTATGTCTGTTGATATGTTCAGTTTTATTAGTCGCCTGAAGCATACAGCTCAGACACCAGCCATTGGATACATCCCCTGACCAATGATTCACTTATTTGGGATGTGGTCAATAAAACCAGCCTGCCTTAAATTCAGACATTAGTACAAAGTATCGCAAATAAATAAATAACATAAAAAAATTGACCATATTAACCAATGTTCTCTACTATTATAGCTTGGATTTAGAGCTAACTGGAAACAGACTTCAAAACCAGACAGAGACACACTGAGTTATTGAGCAAAGAGAAAGAAAGGATGAAACTGGTACAACTGAAATGTAGAAATTCACTCTAAACAAGTTGTCATACCATGGCATATTTATGAATAAAGGAGAATCCTCTAAATAAAGTCTCTAAAACACCTCCCTAACACTGTCTTAAATGTGAGACTATTTAAAAGAACTATGAGGTAAGTGTTTTTCCCCATAGTTCCCTTTAGGGTCACGGGAGGCCATAAACTAACCTCCTCCCGTGACCCAAAGCTCAGTATATCGCATGCGATATACTGAGAGCGCTCCAGCCGGATCCCAACAGTACTGTTGTGCTGCACCCACCTGTGTGAGTGACAGCTGGCTCTGCCTATCTAGAGGCAAAGCCAACTGTGCCCGCCCCCTCCCCCGTTCATTGCTCCACTCAGTGCTAGACGATAGTAGAGGGGGGAATCACTGCATGGAGCAGTAATGGTCACAGTCACTGCTCACTGCAGAGAGACGATCGGGAAATGAGCGGATCGGCTGCATGTTTCTGCTCACTTCCTGATCAATAGAGCCGACCTGTGACAGCTTCTTTGTCACGAGTCGGCTCTAACTATGAGGATGAGTGGAAGTCACTCACCTCATAGTTCTCCTTTTTAAATACGGAAACATAAGACTTAAAGGAGAACTATGAGGTGAGTGCTTTTCACTCACCTCATAGTTCTAGCCGACCTGTGACAATGAGACTGTCACAGGTCGGCTCAGTGGATCGGGAGGTGAGCGAACACATACCGGCGTTCGCTCACCTCTCAATCCTGTCACGGCTCTCTGCCGTGACTGATTCCCCCCTCCCCGCTCCGATCCTCCAGCGCTAACTGGCGGATTGGATGGGGGAGGGGGCGGGTACAGCTGGCTCTGCCTCTAGATAGGCAGAGCCAGCTGTCACACATGCAGCTGGACGGATCCAGACATAATTGTCGGGATCCGCTTCAGCTGCGGCGTCTCAGTTTACCACGAGCTGTAGATTGCGGTATACTGCGGCGTCTCAGTGCTCGCGGTATACTAAGCCTAAGGTATAGCGCGAGGGGATGGGTGGACGCTAGTTTGTGTCCTCCTGTTACTCTGTGGAGAACTATGGGGAAAAGCCCTAACCCCATAGTTCTCCTTTTAAGCTGGGTACACATAGAGCGAATTCCGACGAAATCAGTGAAAATTTGATCCTTGGATGACCCGATCCCCTCAACAGAAATTTGATCGACTTTTGCAGAAGGGACATACTGGAAAATCATTAGCTGAACAGTGTTTGCAGCCATTCGGCTGCAAACATGGTTCAAGTATTCTGACAGAGACAGGCGCTTATGTCCGAATACAATGTACAGATTTGTTAATCTACGCTATTAGCGTGGACAGAGGAATCTGTCATATTATTTTTTTTGTTCAGCCTTGGAGGCCTAATGAAAAAATATGACTCTGTATCCCAGCTTAAGGACAGAGGCATGTTATTTAAACTGTGATTGGTTACATATCAGTCTAAAGATAATCAATTGCAACCCAAAGGGCAATCAGTTGCCAGAAATGCGTGCAGATGGCTGCCATTTTTTTTTTTTGGTGTGGAAAATACCACTTTTACCTTTTTCATCTTTGTTGTGACTTAGTGCTGCTCATCTTCTCTATCCCCATCCCTTCTCGAATGCATTGCAAACAATGGCTGCATGGCATTTCTAAGGCCGGGTTTCCTAACGGTGACAACAGTAAAAAGTGGTTGTGCAGTGTCTGCATGAACAGCCACTTGTAGCCTCCATCGGAAGCAAGCCAGTGTGACAATGCAGGGTGAAACTAATATATGAGATAGACTCATTACATGCAAAGCAAGATAATTCAAGCCGTGATTTGTCATAATTGTGATGATTATGGCTTACAGCTCATGAAAACCCCAAGAACCCCAAATCCACAACCTCAAAAAAGTAGATTATTACATGCAATCAATAAAACAAGGATTGTACATAGAACAATATCGAATCTCTGAAAAGTACAAGCATGCATATGTACTCAGTACTTGGTTTGGGCCCCTTTTGCAGCAATTACTGCCATTACTTTTGCACGATATTCTAATTATTCGAGTTTCACCTGTATATCAAATGCTTCTATGGTTAAACTACAGAGGCTATAGAGTAGTGGTTAAAGGACAGGCCTGCCATTGATAAAGTTGCAGGTTCTAGTCCAGGCCACAGCGTGTGACGTTTTTTGTTTTTTTCATAAATGAATTTCGGCAGCACTACTGCTAACGAATTTCGTCCAAAACTAATTTAATTTCGGACCCGAAAAACGAAACTAAACTAAACAAATTTAAAAAAAAAAACAAAAAACGAAACTAAACAAATTTTTTGCTGGTGCACATGTCTAGCCAATATTAGCCTCCTCCACACATTTCTCCTTGTAGTTCATTCAGTGCCCCATGGAAAAAAATGTAGACACCACATCGTGTGAAATCCTTAAAAACTTTTAATCATAGATTCTTTAAAAACTTACATTCAAGGCTTAATAGGCAGAGCCGTTTAATTCCTCCACTGGCAAACAGCTTCTCCCCCAGTGATCAGCTTGATGACATCAGCGTGTTAACTTCTCCTTGACATGTTTCGTCATGAAGACTTTTTCAAAAGCTACCTGCAAAGGAGGTTGCCATCAGCTTTCCTGGGAGAGCGGCTCGCTAAGGATTTGAATCTGAGTGCAGTTTGACCATTTAATAGTGGTCAAAGGAGTCTGGTGAGTGTATTGATTACAAAGAAACACTAAAGTGATTAAAAAAACGTACGATCTGCCCATCTTGGACAGTCAGATCGCACTCTCGATCATCGCAAGCCCGCCCCCCTGAGGGGCAGGCTTCCGATGACCGCAATGCTGAACGGGCGGCGGGCGTGTGCACACACCGGCCCGTTCGGCATTGGTCTCCCGAGCACCGTTCTAACCAGCCGAAAATCGTACGATTCTCGGCTGGTTTTCTAACATGCTCCTTAGACAAAAGACGTGCAACCGTACAGTAGAAACGGTCGCACGTCTTCGTTCACACTATTCGATTCTCGTACGATCGTGGCACATGCAGTTTTGAGATTGTATGAATCGAGCAGTGTATGGGCACCTTAAATACCTTTTTAGAATGTTGAACATTTGCACTTTATATATTGCTGACAAATCCTCTTAAAGAGCCCTTTTTTTTTCCTGAGACCAATTTGTGGAGCTGCACATGTGATCTGGATCACAACACATTGCACATGCAGTTTTGAGATTGTATTGAATTTATCTATAGGCGAGGTCGCATATTGTGTTGGGGCTATCACTAGGCACTTTATTGTTTTTGTATATTTATGTATAAGTTTTTAGCGCAGTGACTTTGTCTTGAGATTGTAAAGAGTGACTTTAGGATTCACTTGTTCCTGTGCCGATGGGGACAAAAGCCTCTTCCTCCCACTTTTGGGGGTAGGATTCATCCTTAAAATTCCTACCAGACCTTAAGGGCCTGGTATGACTTTGAGGGGGAGCTCCGTGCACTTTTTTGTTATTTTAAAAGGGTCCCTCCTAGCATTCCTACCAGACCTAAAGGGTCCGGTATGGTTTGGAAGGGGGACCCCACACTGTTGTTTTTTGTTCTTTTAAATTAGTTTTTTTAACTTTTAAATAAATGTAACAAAAAATTACAAAACATTTTTCCATTTTTTTTCCCATTTGTTTACATTTTTTCTATTCTGTTCTCTGCCTCGGAGGCGGCATTCGGCTATTCACTCACTGCTGTTCGGCCCCTATGAGAATAGGGGCGAACGGCAGTGAGTGAACTGCCGGAGCTATGACTCCAGATGTTGGATCGGCTGACCGAAGGCAACCGAAATCAGCCGTACTGAGCTGAAGGGAATAGCTAAACGAAATTCAGCTCAATTCACTTTGGTTTGATTATTCACTTGGCTGCCGAAAGCAGCTTTGTGAATAACCCCCTTAGTAAAATTTATTGGAAATAATTGGCCACAGCAATGTAAACATTTTACAGTCACAACAGAACATTCATTGTGTTAACATTAACTATGACCAATAAACCACAATCTTCACACCAATAGTGCAACAATAGATACTGGAGAAGCCACCCAGGTCCCTGATAACCAAGTAATATAGCCAAGAAAACGCCACTCACTGCTTACAGTGGGTGTACCATGACCTATACAACTGTACCAGCCAGTGGCCACTCATAGTCAAGCCTAAGTGGGTATGCCCAATAACTGTTCCCATGCTTTTATTGGTCATAAAAGCAATTCAGCCCCAGTAGCCCCACTATTTGCACTTCCATACACTCCCTCATTTCTTTTTGCAGAGAGCCAGGTCTTTGTGATAGCCATACAGCATTGTCAGGTACCTGCCCATCAACAGACTGACTTGAAAGAAATGTATATTAGCCACATTCTCCAATTCAAATACAGCCAGAAAATGTTAGGGACATCCAAAGCTTCTTTCTCCCCAGTTAGAATACATGTATCTCTCCACACCAAAGCCACCCTTGTAGCAGCTAACCAACCTAACCAAGAAACAGGCCCAAAAATCCAAATGGAGAGCCTGGGTGAAACTAACTCTTTGCTCTCCCACCTAAAATTGTTGCCTGGTTGGATATGTGTTTACATAAGGCAGTGAAATCTTGAGGAATGCTGAATTAAGTTTTACTTGCTTAGGAGAACATTACATCTGAATACAGCATACATATATACAGATAGAACTTCCTGTGTATCATGAATAAGTATATATAAGTATAGAGACTAACAGTGCACTACAGTGCCATCTACAGCTCAAAAGACAGTATTACATCTCGGAATATCAGTAATACAATCAGTATGCTGTTGCATTTCCAACACCACTTCTCAACAGTATATGTGTTGGTATATGACGCTCAGCTTCTCTTGTAGTAAACTGTGATGATCCTTGATGAGCAATGATGAGCAATATTGCATGTCGATAATAGCTTGCTCTTGAGTGTCCCATTGCAAATGATACTCCACTTTGATGTGCTTGGTTCTAGGAATTACCCTTTCTGATTTTGTCAGCTTTCTACATCCCTGGTTATCTTCAAAGATTGGGATGGGGTTTGACATGTCTATACCCATGTCCAGTAAATGCTGGTGAATCCATATTGCTTCTTGACAAGCATGTGCTGCTGCTATGTATTCAGATTTAGTTGTGGAAAGTGCAACAGTTGTTTGTAGGGGTGCACTGAAATTTCGGCCGCCAAAACATATCGGCCAAAATTGGCACTTTTTGCAAAATGCCGAAAGGTGCCATCTTTTGGCCGAAATTGCAGTGCATGCCTGGTTTCTCTCCTCCCCTCTAGGTGCTGCTCTGTGTCCCCTCTGACACAGCGCAGCATCCAACGGTAGGAGAGAAACTGTCAAGGAGGCCGAGCAGTGCGATGTGAGCGGCCGGTGTGTCACAAGAGGCCAGGCTCTTCTCCGACCCGGTAAAGCAAAACAAACGACAAACGCACTCAACAATTTGTTACCAGTTATACAGTAAGGTGCACACGAAAAGGGCTTTGAACAGTAGAACAGTAGAAAGGCATCATGGCACACTCACAAACCAGCATGTAAAACAACATGTCTCACCACTAAGGACAATGACAGAGGTTTGGATACACGTCTTCTGCAAAGGATGTGTAAGCCGCACTGCCGCGCCAAGGCACCTCTTATAGTGCGGTCCTAACTCTAAACTATGAGAGTCTCCATCTTGGAGCACATGGGGCAGAAGATATCAAATTGGGTGCAGGCCTGTCAGGAGGACGCCCCACCTCCTTAAAGGTACAGAAACACATAAGGGATCCCGCACATCCCATTGGCAGCTGAGAAACCCCATGCGTCGCTGCACCAAATCGGTAAAGCAAAACAAACAACAAACGCACTCAACAATTTGTTACCAGTTATACAGTAAGGTGCACACGAAATGGGCTTTGAACAGTAGAACAGTAGAAAGGCATCATGGCACACTCACAAACTAGCATGTAAAACAACTTGTCTCACCACTAAGGACAATGACAGAGGTTTGGATACTCCGACCCTGCCCCATTCAGCCTCCTGAGACAGATCAGGAGAGCGGTGTGTCGGCGTAGACAAGTGTCACCTAATTCCTCCGCGGCTGTGCAGGGGAGGAATTAGCTGTCAAATGAGACCGAGCTCTCCTCCCCGCTCCGCTTGCTCAGCCTCCTGTGTCAGCCAGTCAGGATGGAGAGTGTGTACAAGCACTCAGCGATCAGTGATCAATGAGTGTTTACTATATCCTCAGTTATTAATGAATGGTAGTTGATCTGCATACCCTTGCCAGCTGCGTTACTAAGGAGTGTTCTGATGGTGGAGTGTTTTACAACGGGAGATAATGTTTCATCGTAGTCTTCTCCAGATTTCTGGGAGTTTCCCTTGGCAACTAATCTGGCATTGTATTTGTGGATATTTCCTTCTGCATCGAGCTTCACCTTAAAAGTCCATTTGCTTCCTAAAGTTCTGCAATCGCAGGGAAGCTCCGTGAGTGTCCAGGTTTTATTTTCTTGGAGTGATTTAATTTCTTCTTCTGCTGCTTTTCTCCATTGATTGGCTTCGCGTTTTGGTCATTTTTCTATGTCATCCCACAATGTTGGCTCGACTATGCTATGTGTCTTAGCAGTATCTGACAGCTTGCAGGGTGGTATTCTCTTTGTTGCCTGAGTGGATCTTCTAATTTCAGGTTCATCAGAAGAATTTAACATGGAATTTGACTTATTCATGGTAAGTTCCACCTCTTGTTCTGATTCTTGTGCGGTTTCATTTTGCTCAGCTTCATTTGCTGGTTCACTGGGTGAATTCACTTCACAACTACTCAAAATCATTGTTTCTGGTGATGGGGTCTCATCGAAATAAATGCTGCGGCTTATTGTCACTTTCAGTCTTTGGGTGGAGGATTCTATATCCATTACTTTGTTCAATATAGCCCACCAGAATACCTTCAATGGCTGTGTTCTCTAATTTTGTATTGCTTCTCATTTGGAATATAGGCATACGCTTTACATCCAAACACTCTGATGTGCCCTAGGCTAGGCATCCACCAATGTCACATTTCAAATGGGGTGCTTTCAACCGGTTTTGATGGTAGTCTGTACTGTAGGTACATTGCAGTCATGACCACTTCTCCCCAGTACTTCTTAGGTAGGTTGGCATCTGACAGCATGCATCTGGCCATTTCTATAAGAGTGCAATTTTTCCCGTCTGCTACACCATTTTGTTCAGGAGTGTATGGTGTGGTGGTCTGGTGTACTGTACCTTGTTTCTTTAGATATGATTCTGCTTCCTTACCGATGTATTCCCATCCATTGTTGGTGCATCTAATTCTTGGTTTCTGTTGGAATTTGTTGCTGGACATGGCTACAAACTCCTGAAGTTTTTCTGATGTTTCATTCTTGTGCTTCATCAGATAAGTTTTTGTGTACCTGGGATAATCATCAATGAACGTCCGTAGATATTTGTTCCCGGCTGATGTAGAAGTTTTTATTGGTTTGCACACATCACTGTGTATAAGCTCCATGGGGTGATTGGTCATTCTTTGTGTTGCCCGTGGAAGTGGGGTACGTGTGGCCTTTGCTTCCATACAGCATTTGAATGCCACAAGCATTTGGCAGGGCAGTACGGTTATATCTTCTGATAAGCCTCTCTTTATAATGTCTTTTATGTCTTCTGTGCCATAGGTAGATACATTTGTTGTGTGGATTTTGTTCGTCTGCAGTGATGAGCCTGTATAGGTGTTCATCCACTTTTCCTTTTGCTAGGATTTACTTATTGTTTCGGATTGTTTATTCATCACCTCTGAATTGAACTTTGAGACTGTTATTAGCAAGAGTTTTCACCGATAGAAGTCTTCCTTCTAGGTCTGGAACATACAGTACATTTTTCACAAGGATACTTTGCTTGGTACAGGTTTACAGCTCATTTGGAATTTCCCTATATTGGGATGTCGTGGGAAGCTCCAGGGAGACAAATTCCATGAGCAGTCTGCTGAATTTAAAGCTGTGCCTGTCAAGGTATTATCTTTATTGCTCAACTAGGGGTTGAATATTCAGGTAAAAGAGAGCTCTGCTCCGTTACTCCCCATCCCAGGACTGGAAAATGCCTTCTCATGCATGCTAATGGAACGTGGAAGGTAATATAAATAACATAAAGGCGTGATAGAAGAAGAGTTGAACCAGCTGTTGAACCAGGTGACCCTGTCTTTTCTACAGGTGTTGTGTGTTAATCGTAGTACACGCTGGAAGTCAGTAAATTCAGCATTTACGTATCTGTGAGTCCAATATTTGCAGAGTCTTTGTTTTGTTTCATGAAGTATGACGCGTGGAGCTAATGTCTGTTTAGCTGCTTTTATCATAGCTTTTACTACGTCTCACTAATTATAAGTGGATTTAAAAGGGAACTTCAGTAGAGCCATTTATCTCACTAATCTGTCAGCCTCTTCTTGGCAGCTGTTTTATATATACATTACAAAAATTCCTATACTGTAGTGTAACACTTTAGCAGTCCCAATTCCTAGCTGCTATACTGATTGCCATTGTTGAAAGATGATGGGAAGCTTGGTCAGTCTACAATGGCAGCTGTGTAATTTTATCGTTCTAAGCATATACAGATCCTTTGTGTCACGAGCAGGCCTGTGGAGCTATAGTAGACCACCATCTACTACTAAACAACAAAACAGAACAAGAAGAGCGCATTAACCTGATAGTTGAATGTAGAGATGTGATTAATAAAGGGATGACAAAGAATGGCTGTCTATAGAAAAATAGGAGGGACAACTTACATGTTGCCAGAGGGGACCGAACATCAGGCGGCCTTAGTGGAGGATGGGTGATGTCAGGTGTAAGCTGTGATGTCTCTTCACTGTAGTTGGAATGGCGTGTGTTGAGAACAGGGTTTTCTTTACAGATGTTGTGTGAAGTACACGGGATCTTGAAACCAGGGATCACAGTTATTTCTTAGTTAAGGTGCATAGTGAATTGTCTCAGGGTTATTTGGGGAGAGAAGAGCCATAAATGTGTGCTGTGAGTCTCCTTGCTGTGTTGGTGATTAGGTGGATTGTGACTGGGACTCAAATCATGGCCCGGTGTCCGCACTAAGGAAAGACTGAGCGGGGGCTGGTGGTAAAAAAAAAAGCCACTCGGTGAACTGTATGGTCACGTCACTTGGTATATGGAAGCAATGTGGATGTTGACGGGGATGTGCCGATATAGTGGCGATATGCTTGAGGGACTTGCCGGAGTCTGGCTGGAGCCACAAGTGTCAGAGGGCTATGGTGAGATGCGTAAGAGGATGAAGAAGCAACGCGTTTCGAGGCGTACCACTTTGTCAAGCTCAAAAAAGCAATGGGAGAGCATGTTGGATGGCAGAAAGTTAAAAGGAGTTTGAAAGTGACAGGTGGGCCGAGCTTCAGTCCGTTAATGGATGAAAACTGGATGTGTTAACGATGTTTCAACCGTAAACAGACCGGAGCTCTGCCAACATGTCACTTTCAAACTCCTTTTAACTTCCCGTCATCCAACATGCTCTCCCATTGCTTTTTTGAGCTTGACAAAGAGGTACGCATCAAAACGCGTTGTTCCTTCATCATTCTATTCATCTCACCATAGCCCTCTGACACTTAAGGCTCCAGTCAGACTCCAGTAAGTCACTTGAGCATACTGCCGCTAGATCAGCACAACCCTATCAGCATCCACAATACTTCCATATACCAAGTGACCACACAGTTCACTTAGCTGCTTTTTTGTCACCAGCCGCCACTCAGTCTCTCCTTAGTGCTAACACCGGGCTATGCTTTGAAGTCCCCGTCACAATCCACCTGATCACCAACACAGCAAGGAGACTCACAGCACACAACATTCACGGCTCTTCTCTCCCCAAATAACCCTGAAACAATTCACTATCCACCTTAACCAAGAAATAACTGATCCCTGGTTTCAAGATCCCCTGTTTACTTCACACAACATCTGTTGCACACGGCACTCCAACTACAGTGAAGAGACATCACAGCTTACACCTGAAATCACCCATCCTCCACTAAGGCCACCCGATGTTTGGTCCCCTCTGGCAACGTGTAAATTAATCCTCCTATTTTTCTATAGACAGCCATTCTTTGTCATCCCTTTAATAATCCCATCTTTACATTCAAATATCAGGTTAGGGCACTCTTGTTGTTTTGTTTTGTTGTTTGTATACAGGTACTCTCCGTCGGTTTCTTCAGAGCTGCCCACCCACATTGTGCCGCCCCAACAGGGGCATAGAATATGAGATGCATAGCCTCAGTTAATATTAGCATTGTTATATAGGTTAGAATTTATATAGTGTGATTTGCCTAACTATTTTCTCATAGCTAAATTCATGTGTTATCCTATGCTGCCATCTAGTGGCCTTTTGTTGTAACAAACATGCTTTCTGTGATTATTCCTCATGTAACGATGTATTTTCCCCTAGTGTACGCCCCTTCCTGCTTCCTGTGTGTAGTACTTCCTGTGTCATGGCACAGCTACTAGCCACATGTAACAGGACACACATATAATCTGCACAGTACGGAGGAAAGGCATCATTTTCTGACCGCACAATACTATAACCGTTCAACTGCTGTTCCTATCATCTGCTGTAACCTGATGTAGAAGAATAAACACCTTTTTTGAATGAATCGGTATTGACGAGTTCAGCTATCTGACGAGGATTGTCCGCAGTGAGTATATCTGCTTATACAGGCCAGGCATAGAGGTCTCAGCAAGGGATATATTTCGCTATCACAATAATCGGAGTCAGAATACACATATTTACCAATCCAGCAACCAATTTTTAAAACACCCTTGTCGTCTCTGAGAGCGCTGAACATTTTCTGTTGTTCGTCATCTACTACTGTGGACTTCAAACACTACTTGTAGAACCCAAATATAGACATAGGTAAACAGTTATTATTATAGCTTTTTATAATTGAGATTTGTGTGTTATCTGGTTATCATGACTGGTTATCATAACATGAAAGTCATAAACAACAAGGTCACTATTTTCAGAAGGAAGTGAAGAGTGGCATCCCCTGTATTTAAAGGGAACAAATGAGGGAGCCCCACAAGCAGCTCACCTGGCAAAGGGGTTGACCAAATGCTTGCTGGTAGGTAAGCAGTTAAAGGTATGTAGTAACTTTATTGCCCTCTGATGCTATATTGACTGTCTATTGTTTAGTTCAGGCATTTTAATTTGAACTAGAACATAATTATTCTTAATGGTCATTTTGACCTTGTACAGCATATGACACAACTTTGCAGAGCAGACTTTTAATCTATTGTTCATTATGTAGCTAGAGAGTGCAATTAATAGCCTCCACGCAGAATAAATCTGGTCAATGAAACAATTCCAGATAACACAAAGTGGCATGTACACAATGCTTTTTTGATCTTGGTAATCTATCTCATAAACCCTATCAACAGAACGTGGCAGAACCATAGCCATGTGCAGTCTATTGCATTAGGGTGTGCACACAAAAGTATAAACTTTTTAAACTGTGTATGTGTATATGTATGTATATATGTATGTATGTGTGTGTGTATATATCTATATATATAATATTAGGGCTGTTACTGATTAAAATCGATTAATCTAATTTTTTTTTAATCGATTAATGTCGATTAATTATAAGGCACATACAGATCCAACTACATTGGCCTATACACATACAGCACAGCAATGAAGTAATAAAATGAACTTGGATCACACTAATCCAGCACGTTATTAATCTCACGTGCCCCACTCAATATATCTCCGACGGGACTCCCGGAAAGAAGAATCAAGAGGGAATAGTTTAAAGGGAAGGAGGAGGGAGTTGGTGAAGGGAAAAGAGGAGAGAAAGAAGAGAAGAGAGCAGGAGGAGTGCGAGTAGTAGAGGAAAGGAAGAGGAGAGGCTCCCGTCCAGGCATTCTGGTAAAAGAGAAGAAGTCAAGGAAATGCTGGAATAGAAGGAAGTGTAGGTAGGAAAGGGAGGGAGGGCAAGGAAGTTGGAGAAAAAGAAGAAGCGGGGGTGAGACATAGACCTGTGCGATTCATTTCATTTCGTTACGAATCGAAATTCGTACAAATTTTCCTGAAATTCCGAATTTCGGAGCATCCGAAATCCGAATGGCAGTTTCCGAATTATATCCGAAATACGAAATTCCGTTAACGAATTTCGGATCCGAATTTCTTTGAAACAGGAACTAATATTACCCCTGAGTGAGACAGAAGGAAAAAAAGAAAAAAAACTTTACTGAAGGAGAGCAGCATAGGTATCCGTGTCTTTAAACAGATGCCATGCCGTCCAAATTCTTAGGCAACGGGACATGTCATCTGAAGGGTTCTTTTTCCCAACTGCTGTTTTGAGATCTCTCCACAGGTGCTCAATGGGATTCAGATCTGAAATCATCATTGCTGGCCAGTTCAGTACTCTCCAATAGGAATGGGCTGGATGTTCGAGTTGAACATGAGTTAGCCCGCCGAGCGCCTCACAAGGCACTGTGCACCGCACAACATCTGGATTGGCTGAGGCTAGCATATAGCAGTTTACTCACTGCTATTCGCCCCTATTCTCATAGGGGCTGAACAGCAGTGAGCGAATGGTGCCGAGCACCTAAAGGGTCTGGTGTGAATTGGGAGGGGGACCCCGTGCCGAGTTTTTTTTATACTGTTTGTTTACATTTTGCAGGGAGTACGGTCTGCTTCGGCAGACCATTCTCCCCACGTTTCGGCTGAGTCTTCAGCTCAGTCGAGCCGAACGCATATGCTTCCGCTCGGCTGAGCCCTTTGGCTGCCTTCTGCTGCTGTACAGGCTATTGTGAATAGCCTATTTAGCAGCCTTTCGGTTCGGCACAACCAAAGGGCTCTGGCAGCTGAAGTGAGCCGAAGGATTAGCCAAAGCTTCGGCTCAATAGTGAATAACCCCCTAAATCTTTAATCCAACCCGTGTCTAAATCGGCTTTTTTTCTACCATGGAGAAATCCTTGACATCATTTATTGGTCTCAGGGAATCCGTGTTAAAAGTTATAGGGCAAGGGGGGGGGGGGAACAGCATCGTCCCCCCTTTGTCCTGCTCTCCCAGGCTGCTGCACTGATTAAGGGTCTAGTAGGAATTTATGGGGGGGGCCTACACGCTTTTTTTTTTGGTGTTGAGTTTCCCTTTAAAATCCCTACAAAACCTAAAGGGTCTGCTATGACTTATGAGGGGAAATCCACACTTGGATTTGTTTTTGTTTTTGTTCGCATTGGGGTCCCCCCCTAACATTCCTACCCAAAGGGTCTGGTACCAATTGGGGAGGAACCCCGCACTTTTTTAAATATTGTTTCTATGGACTGTTTAAAAAAAAAAAAAATTCCCCCTAATGTCACTTTGCTGCAACAAATATCCCGGACCGAATTGACTTTCGGACCTAAATCTCGATAAACGAAATAATTAAAAAATCCGAAATGAAACTAACCAAATTTTTCTGTAGGTGCACATGTCTAGTAGATATAACAATAAAGGAAAAAGGAATGTGCCATACCTAGCATATTTGACACCCAGTAGTCAGTATTGGTAGTCAGTCGCAGAGATCCCCTGTTACATTGGTGGTCCTTAGGAAAGGTTCCTCCTTACAATGGTGGTCCATAGGAGAGGTTCTACCTTACATTGGTGGTCAGTAGGAGAGGTTCCCCCTTACATTGGTGGTCCGTAGAAAAGGTCTCTCCTTACATTGGTGGTCTGTAGAAGAAGTACCCTCTTACATTGGTGGTCCGTAGGAGAGGTGTTCACTTTCATTTATAAAGGAAAGGTGTGGGGTGCTGGATCTCGTAAAGCAATAGGTGTTCTCAGTCAAAGTGTATTTGCACAAATTGGGATGACATCTAATTTATCTGTGTTATATGTTACCATTCACATAGCATACCTTAAAACATTGCAGATTATATATTTATATGCTTTATACTTGCTTGAAAATCCTACTTACCGCTTATGTAATGTTAGGCAGGGGGCTGTGTGAAGTTACGTTTACTCTAATTAACCCAGGGTTAATTAGAGTAAACGTAACTTCACACAGCCCCCTGCCTAACATTACATAAGCGGTAAGTAGGATTTTAAGTAAGTAGAAAATGTGAACGGCCCTTAGACTTGATTCAAAAAGCCATGGATAAGGATCTTTTTCAGCCATGTAACTGTAAATTTCAAATCTCATTGGCGAAAAACAATTGACATTTTTGAAAATTTGGTTTCCTTATCCTAGTCTGTTAGCTTTGTGAATTATTCCTTCTCAAAAAGTTAGGCATGTTGAGAATCTTTCACATTTTAATAACCAGCTTTAGGATGAGTAGGATGGGTTCACACTAGGGATGCACCGATACCACTTTTTTAAGGCCGAGTACGAGTGCCGATACTTTTATTCAAGTACTCGCCGATACCAATTACCGATACTTTTTCTTAAAGGGACAGGCCACATTTTTCTAAAGCAATACAAAATCATGATTTTAGGCCAGTTTCTTAATATTATGAAACACATAGGCGACAGCGTTTTTGATGCACGTTTTTGCGTGTTTCTGTGCACGGTTTTAACAGCGTTTTATGCGCATAAATCAATTTGCGCATTAAAGACAGATTGTAGCTCATTGATGTTCATGAGCAAACGTGCACAAAATCCATGCAAAAACACAGTAAGAGTTTCCTAATGAGTCTATGTGGCCAAAACGAGCTGTAATCTGCCAAAAAAAGCTCATGTACTTTTTCCAGTGACAGGCATTTTCCTTAGTGTGACCAAAATGCTCAGATGGCCATAGAAATGCATAGGATTTTGTATTGGAAATATTATTTGAGCGTTTTTAGGGCAGAAAAAGCGCTTCAAAACGCTCAGTGTGAACCAGACCTTACACTGAATGTCTTTTTGCTAGCTGTTCTCAAATGTTGAGCTGTTATACAACCAACCTGCTTGAACTGTCACATTTCTGTAATTACGACATACTATATATCTGCAAGAAGTGTGTAGGAAAGTCACTGGAAAGAAAAAGCAGGAAAATATGATTATTTTGCACTGGCCCATGTGACCCTCTGTCTTTATTTAGTGAGTAGGAATAGGTTTTTCAATTGTTTCAATTTCTGCCTGAAAGTTGACCGCTCCTTTCAAGTAAATACAGCTGGTGATCAACACAGTAATTCATCTTCCTACGTTGCTGTATAATATGTTAACTCTTACATCAACAGTAATATTATTTTGCAACTATAAACTACCGGTAAGTGCAATATTATAAGTAAGGCAGGGCCGCTGATGGTTGTACAAACAGTACTCCGGTACTGGGTCTGGGCCCAATTGGGTTAGCATGGGCCTGTGCCCGGCAGAGGCTGCCTTGTGGGTGTCACTAGTGCAGGGCATGTACCACACGTCTCCTGCTGGGTGCCCCAGGTCCTGGTAGGATCACCTAACAATGCAGAATCCAGCATGTAGTCCCGCCAGGCTGCTGTGGGGAACTTTTCTATCTCCTCCTTGGCTCTGACCTGTCATATGACACAAGCCAAGATTGTTACATAGTTACATAGTTACATAGTATTTTAGGTTGAATAAAGACATTAGTCCATCAAGTCCAACCTATTAGGATCTCATTCTAGGAGTCCCTGTATATTATGGTCCCTTAAGAAATCGTCCAAAAGTTTTTTGAACAATTCCACATTATTTGACCTAGCACCTAGATCTCTGAACTCCTGTTTACGGACACTCCAATTTCCTCCTATTTTGTCATTGGTGCCGATGTGCACCATGACAACGGGGTCATGCCCAACCCCATCTAGTAATCTGTCAATTCGTTCCGCAATGTGTCGAACACGAGCCCCCGGCAGGCAGCACACTGTTCGACGCTCACGGTTCCGATGACAGATTACCCTGTCAGTCCGCCTGATGATGGAGTCTCCCACCACCAGGATCTGCCTCTCCTGACCCTCCATCCTGCTCCCGTCCTCGCCGGAGCACTCACTCCCCCTGCGGATATAGGATGAGTCGTGCTCCAGCAGTGTCCCCCCTGAACTGATGTCTGATGTGCCTGGGAGGAATCTCCTCAACTCAATCGCCATGCTGCTTCTGAGGTCTGGTGAGTTCAGAGAGGCCAGTGAGGAATTCGTATTGTGGGACAGTAGGCTAAGAGGAAAGATCTGTAATTGGATCTGACAGGGAAGATGTGGGCCTAAGTGCGGGGCACAAATGTGTGTTAGAAGGGATTTGGTCTTGTGGGGGGATGAAGGTGCATTAAAACCCCTAAACCCCTGCACTTTGCGTGTTAAGCACTCCTGGTCTCTGCATGCTTATGTTACACACTCCTGAGCCCTGTACTCTGTGCTACACACAATTCTGGCTCCAGCACTCTGTGTGTTATGCATTCCTGACTCCTGTACACTGCACTCCTAAACCCAGCACACTATGTGTTACACACTCCTGACCCTTTGCAGTCTGCTACCCTGGCATGTGCTACATGGTCCTGACTCCTGTACTCTTCTGATTTGAGTACTCTTGACCTCTGCACTGTGTGTCTTACAAAGTCCTGACATCTGAACTGAACAGTTTATGCATTACACACCCGACTGATGCACACATACATACTCTTGACCAAAGTGTTTATTGTCTCCGCAGTTGCTGGTTGCTAAGTAGTCCCTGACTATTTAGGGCTGGTTCACACTTTGTTTTGGGGCGGGAGGGGGCATGGTGGTGCATTGAAGTCAATGGCATCGCAGCCACGCCCTCCGGCCACAATGCAATCGCCCGCACCGGAACCCATGGCACATCAGTGCTTGCCTTTTGGTCTGGTGCAGTACTAAAAAATGCTGCAATGAACCTCCATGCCCCCTCCTGCCCCAAAACAAAGTGAGCCGGCTGGAATGCGATCCAGTGCATTCCGGGAACCAATCGGGCGGGAATGCACTGTGGCTGGTATGAAATAGTCCTTAACACAAAATGAGACAAAATGTTAACCCTGTATCTATTTTTATTTTCATGCTAGATAACCTTCAGTGCTCAATAATATTCACCACATGCACAGGTAATAATGTCAGTGAACTGTGTGATAAAAAAAAATGTCTATCCATTTTGATATGCAAACCAAAAGGATTAAAAGTGATGGCAACAATAAAGTGCCCTAAAGAAGATGCTTCTTCAAATCTCTCAGTTTCTCAGCAAGATGTGTGCCAAGTTCACTCCACCTAAAACACCAAATAGTGCTATATGCACCTGTTAAATCTGACCCCTTAAATTAAAAGGCAAGTCAAAAACAATGGTTCATTGTATACACTCCTGGGGACAGGATAGCTGTTCAGTCTGTTAAACAAACAAGCCCCACCATGAAAGAGGAGAGAAAAAGTCTCATAGCGCAAACAATCTTTATCAAAAACATTTTTTAAAAACAAAGAAATCTACTTACATGCAAAAGTGCTACCTCCCAGCACCAAGGAATAAAATGCTCAGTCCTTTAAGGGAATACTGCACCACCACTTCCTGGTAATGTGTGTGTGTGTGTCCCTGCATCCATGATAATGTCACAATGTTCAACCCCCGCCTAATGCATTTGTGGCCATGAACAGCTGCTCCAGATTTTGTCTGCTCCAGGCTTAGTAAACTCCCCTCACTGTTTTTTTTCTTGAAGCCTTTCCTTATGCTATAGAGATGTTTCCCTGTCCTCATGGAAATTTTTGTTGTAGTGTAACTCACATACTGGAGGCCACAAGGGCATTCCAACTAGGGTTGCCACCTGTCCAGTATTCACCCGGACCGTCCAGGTTTTGAATGCTGTGTCCGGGTTTCATGGCAGCAGAAACCTGGGCAAAAGAAGTCAGGCAGACAGAGGCAACCAAAATTAATTTAGAGGCCACTGGCCCCCAACTGAAAATAGTCTCAACTGTGATATTTACATATGAATGGGTGGCACCACTCATTCCCCAAAAAAATTGTTTGCGTGTCGCTAGAGTGTTCTGGTTTCACTCGAAGAAAAAGTGGCAACCCTAACTCCAGCACATGGGTCATATGGATAGTATCACATTACTTTAACTCTATAAATACCCAGTATTTCTACAAGTTATTTGTTCTCTTTTACTGGGATTATTCCACTGTTTTTATACTACAGACATCCTGCATATATAACAACCCTTCAAAAAATGTAGCTTTGCATTCTTGGGGATTTATTACATTGTGTATCAATTTTAATCATATGGTGGAATTTCCTTATAGCTAATATTAGATTTATTCAGTTAAAAAAATGATACTCTTATTATCTTAAATAACCTGAAATATGCTAACATGGTACAATACATATTATAATTTAAAAAAACTCCAAAAACAAAACTGCCCACAGATTCCGCTGTTGTTTTCCAAATAATAAAATATCATCAATAAAACCTTCCCAAAAAAAAAAAACAGCCACAAATTAGTATAGACACACCTACTCCTCTCATTGTGCCATGGACATATTGGCCTCACTGGGTACATACCTTGCTCCCATAGTCACCCGCTTTATCTGCAAATAAAGCTTATTGTTATACCAAAATAATTTCTGGTCATGGAAAATTCAAGACATTTCCCTTCATAATCTACTTGTTTCTCTTCCGACTGCCATTTTCCATCCAACATCCACTTAACTACGTGAAGGGAATCCTTTTTATTTTATATAGGTATAAAAGGAATTTACATCTATTGTGATAAAAAGGTAATCGTCATCACAAGGACTATTTTGCAACAATGAGATTAAAGCTGGCCATACACCTTACAATTATCTGCAGATTTTCTATGGTCAGATGGAAAGGTGCAACCTAACTGTGTGGATGGAGGAATCTCCACCTGGGCCAATCTGTTGCACTTTTTCCATCTGACCACAGAAAATCTGCAGATAATTGTAAGGTGTATGGGCAGCTTTAGTGTTTGCTATCCTTTAAATGTCTGTGAAGGTTCCCATTCATCCAGATCATGGTATATCTGTAAAAAATAAGTCAAGGTGACTGTATTTTTCTTGAAGATGTTTCACTGGTCATCTGACCAGCTGTCTGAATCCAGAGAGCTGCCTTGACTTATTTTTTACAGATATCATTTAAAAGGCATGGGGTGTGATCAAATGAATGTCAATATATTCTCCCAATCTTGCAGAGAGTGAATCAATACCAGTTACTGGGGGGCCATCGTGGATTGGGGTTCTTGTCTTTATGTGTTTTTTGGAGTCACAAAAAAATGAAAGGGGAATCTCACGTGCATACAGAGCCAATTTTAGACATGAGTCAATTAACCTTCCAGCATGTCTTTTGGTGTGTGGAGGGAAACTGGGAGAAATCCATACAAGCACAGGGACAACAGGCAAAATCCTTGCAGACAGTCCTACCTGGGATTCGAACCAGTAACCTCCAGTGCTACAAGGCAGAAGTACTAACTAATGTGCCACTGTGGTAAGTGGAGACCACAGGGTTAGCATTAGACAACAAGGGTTTTCAGAAGAAGTCATGGGCTCCTTTTAGTACTCTATTGTTACAGGAAATGGATGAAAACAATAGTAACAGCAGCCAAAAGCCACCCAATCATTTCAGCAAGTCGGCAGGTAGATGCATCCTCCCCACCACTTCTGATTCCACCTTGGAGGTCACTAGGATCCCCTGTCTCACTCATGAGCCAGGGACATCTGGAGAGAGGGTTCAGGAAGGAGAGCGGCAGGAGATTAGTTAACTCATTTTTACCATCCTCCCCTGTGGTGAATGAAGCTGAGATGAACACTTCCGAGTTCACTGGCTCAGTATCCTGACAGTAGTAGCCAGGAAAGGTGGACAACTGTGGCTAGAAGCAGCGAGGCATCTGGATCTAATAGACCAGTGATGTCCTTATAAAGAGATCATGCCTCCCATTATACTACCCCATAGAAGGCTTAAATCCTAGTTCCTTTTATTACTTAATTGCTGTGCTGTATGTGTATAGGCCAATGCCTTGGCTGGCGCTCGTGCAGAAAGTTTAAAAAAAACATTTTAATCGATCAAAAAGATTAACGATTAATCGAGAAATTGATTGTTAATTTGCACAGCCCTAATATATATATACATACACATACTACTTGGATTTTGCTAAGCAAATGTGTAAGAGCCTTCCACTGGATAATAGGTCTAGGTTCAGCAACGTTATGTCCACAAAAAAATGAGGTCAGCTGTCTACATGAATATACGGAATGACCAGGTTTGTCCATCAATGGATTTTTTCTTCCCTGATGGCGTGGGCAAATTTAGAAATGACAATTACAGGATGCATCCGGTTTAAATTGTGAAAGAGGGGTTCAGGGAGCATGAGACATAATTTCTACACATGGAATGGCTGTTAAAGAGTCCAGACCTTAATCCCCTTCACAATCTTTGGGATGTGCTGGAGAAAACTTTACGTAGTGATCCGACTCTCATCAATACAAGATCTTGGTGAAAAATGAATGCAACTCTGGAGTAAAACAATGTTGTGACACTGCATAAGCTTATTGAAACAATGCCAAGGCAAATGTGTGCTGTACTCAAAGCTAAAGGCGGTCCAATGAAATATTAGAGAGTGTTATTAAATGTTAAAGAGAAATACACATAAACATGCAATCAGGATGCAGATACATACATAAACACCTATTGAATGACACATACTGTATAAGGTATCCCCACAAATGAAGAAGGGTTTTCATTTTGCTTCAATTCTGTAAAGGGTTTTAATGTGTTGCCTTATTACAATTAGGGGTTGTGTATTTTTTTTTCGAAGGCTTCCTAAGAGCACACATTATTGAACCTAGATTCGTTTGGTATTTATTAACTCAACACAGACAATTGTTTTTATTATTAATGGAAACTTTTAAGAATACGTTTTGTTTGTGTGAGTAGACACGTGTAATATAATATATATGGTGTGATATAAAACATTTAGACAGCAAAATGTTTTCCTGGCACACTCACAAGCCAGCATGTAAAAAAACTTGTCTCACACTAAGGTTAAAAACAGAGCTTTGGATACACGTCTTCTGCAGAAAATGTGAAAGCCGCACAGCCGCACCAAGGCACCTCTTATAGTGCGGTCCTAACTCTAACCTATGAGAGTCTCCATCTTGGAGCACATGGGGCAGAAGATAAAATGTCAGGAGGAAGCCCAACCCCCCCTTAAAGGCACAGAGACGCACAAGGTATCCCGCACATCCCAATGGCAGCTGAGACCCCCCCATGCATCACTGCACCAAATCAGTCAAGCAAAACAAATGGCAAACACACTCATCAAGCTTTACAGCAAGGTGCACATGGAATGGACTTTAAACAGTAAAACAGCAAAAAAGTTTTCCTGGCACACTCACAAGCCATCATGTAAGCTAGCTGCCATTGGGATTAGGGTTGCCACCTGTCCAGGATTCACCCGGGAAGTCCAGGTTTTGAATGCTGTGTCCGGGTTTCATGGAAGCAGAAAACCGGACACAAGATGCCAGGCAGATAGGGGCAACCAAAATTAAGATAGGGGCTACTGCCCCCCTCTCCCCTGAAAATAGTCTTAATTGTGATATTTACATACGAATGGGTGGGGCTATTTACATATAAATAAGCCAACGACCCAATCTCCCCAAAAAATGTCCTCATGTTGCTAGAGTGTTCGGGTTTCGCTTGAAGAAAAGGTGGCAACCCTAATTGGGATGTGCAGGATACTGTGTAAAGCCCATTTCGTGTGCACCTTGCTGTAAAGCTGGTGATGAATTGATGAGTGCGTTTGTCATCTGTTTTGCATAAAACATTTAGACTCCCATGTTTATAATTCGATAAGTCTTTAAGTCTTTTCGATCCTCTTCTTTCAGAAAATATGTAGATTTCAAGTAAAATTTCAAGTCACTAATATGTATTTTAAACATCCTTTAAAAAAATTGAAAAACTGCTCTGGAAGTGAAAGGGTTAAATAAAAATCTCATTGTCATGGAGAGCTGATTGTCTCAACTCTCGGTCATTCCTGCCAAACAAAACCCTCTATCTTTCCTGATTAAATATTATTAGTAAGTAAACAGACATGATTAATTTCCACCAAGTTACGTTAAAACTTCCCCCCAGCTGCCAGTAGAAATAGAAAAAGATAAAGAGGTAATGAAGTATAAGGTGAGCAGTTTGTAAAATCTTGCAGAGCCCTTCCCTGATTCTCCTTGAATCCCTTTGTGTTTAAGAACAGGACATTGGTATCTGCAATTCTACACATATACTCTTATTTTCACTGTCATTATTTAGTACATATAGTGCTGGGGAGATTTTGCCTCATTTCCTGTCGCTGTAACAGGAAATGTACAAAAATGTAAGGTTCATTCCTAACCAGGATAGCATGGCATGGACAGCAATAATACAATTGGCGGTAGTTCCCGCCCTTTCTTCACTTCACTAAAAATGTGTTATTGTCCCCAAGGGAGAGATTTTCCATCACTTCCTGTCCTGTCAGGAAGTAGGAAGAAATTCTTCTAACAGCAACACAGACGGTCACTCAACAGAGACTCTCACCCTTTTATGCTCAATCTAAAATGAAAACAACGTTTTGGCTGATGATGGGCGTTACAAAAAATCCACTTAGTGCTCACATTTGCATTGACAGTTTTAAAATGTTATGAGGACATTTATCTTTAGAAGTATTTAGAGGTATGACCAATAGGGATGGTCTGCCGGTCCAATTCGAAGATTAGTTTGAATCGAACATCGGCCGTTCAAGCGTTCGCCAAACTTTATGGAATGTTTGCAGTCTGTTCGACCACGCAACGTCCCATACTGCAAAGAGCTCCCCGAAGCTCTAGTGTATATCTGCTGGCTGCGTGACCCCCCTCCCCTGCAGAAGTGATGTGTATTGCATCACTTCCGCATTCACCTGTCAGTCATCTGGCTGCTATAGACAGAGAAAAGAAGCTGATGAAGCAGATCTCTGCTTCATCAGCTTCTTTTGGGGTTCCCATGTGACATTAGGGGTCCTAATGACCCCTAATGTCTCCATAAAGAGGACCTGTCAGTGTACCTGTGCTATTATATAGGGGGATTGTTATCCCCCTATGTAATAGCAATAACAAGTGTAAAAAAATAATAATATATAAATAAAAAAAAGTAAAACAAAAAAATGTTTAAGTCCCCCAGCCCCACGTTTACGCACATATAAATGTAAATATGCGTCCGGTGCACCAGCGCGCAGAAACGACAATTGTGTACACACGTTACATATCGCCGCGAACGTCCCAGTGAGAGCAATCATTTTAGGGCCATCAATCACTGATAACACTAAACTGATGAGCGGTAAAAGCTTTTAAAGCGTCGCCTATGGCAAATTTTGGGTATTATCGTTTTTTGAGGTTTCGCGTGCGCACGCAATTTTAGGGCTTGAGATGTTTGGTGCCTTTTTACCCGCCGTGAGCCCGTCTTTTATATTTTACCAAAAAATTGGGTAATAATAAATGTTTTATCATTTAATATAGGGGAAACTGTTTTTTTTTTAATTTCTGTAATTTTTCCTTAATATAGTAAAAAATAAAACCCCCAGTGGTGAATAAATACCACCAAAAGAAAGCTCTATCTGTCCCCAAAAAAGGGTTTAAAATTCATTTCAGTACAGCGCTGCATGACAGTCAAAGTACCGCAGCGCTGAATACTGAAAAATGGCCTGGCCAGGAAGGGGGTTTAACACCGCGGACTTCAAGCGGTTAAGAGTAAAAAAAACAAATTTCATTTTTTTTTTTTTAGAAATGTCAGTTTTGCTGCAGCAGGTTCTATACTTTGTACAGATCCGCCACTTCACAGGCAGGTTAAGGGGACCCCCCCAGGCACGATATTTGAAGGAATTTTTCATTTTTATTCTTACCCTTTAAGTGATGTTAAAATCACTGCTCCTTTAACTACCTCCCGGCCAGCCGCTGTGTATACACGGCCTGCCGGGAGCTTCTTGGATGTAACTGGGCGTGTATAGACGTCCTGTTACATCCGCGAGCGAGCGGGAAATCCCCGCTATTTGAAAAGAGGCAGCGATGCCCGTTAATATACAAGCGATATATAATGCGCTTTAATATACAAGCGATATAATGGGCAGTGATGCCCGTTAATATACAAGCGATCCGCCGGCTATAGAGCCGGCGGATCGCTTGTTTGAAGCCCCGAGACGTGCAATCCGGGTCTTCAAGCGGTTAAAAACGTTTTTTTTTTTCTTTCATTGATTCCTGTCCCCCAGAGCAGTACCCGGACCCCCATACACCTTTTTATGGACAATAACTTGCATATAAGCCCTCTTGAAGGGGACAATCATTTTCGAAAGTTCGACCCCTATTGACTTGCATTAGGCTCGAGTTCGTATTCGAACTTTTCGGCCGTTCGGGTGTTCGAATACGAACCAAACACGGGGGTGTTCAGCCCATCACTAATGACCAACACTCCAACACATGTATAGCTTTGTTTTCACAGACTTCAGAAAGTAGCACTCCCAACTGCTGGACCCTTCTCCATTAAAGCAGAACTCCAGCCAAATTTAACAAGATCAAACTGAATAGTCCATTAAAAGATAAAATAACAAAACCAGCTTTTCCTGCAATATTCATATTCAATTCAGAGATTTTATACATAGTACTTTTTTCTGCCATCAGTCTGATGACTAGCATCAGTCAACTCACTTCCCCTGAGCCCAGGTCATTCTGAACCCGCCCTCAGCCTGTGACTGGACAGTGAAAGGAGAAGCAGCATAATGATGAGCATAGCTCTGTCACTCTTCTTTCTCCTCCTATCATCATGTTTCTTGTCAGCACATTAACTGATTGTCTTCTTGTACTGCTCTTTCCTCTCATACTCCAGCCCTGCTGTACAGTGACTACTATTTGCTGATACCTGCTCAAATTCAGGTACTTACACTGCTTGTATTTAAAAACAAAATACATTTAAGGCCCCATTCACACTGAGCGATTTATCGCGTGGTAATTCCCGCGATATAGCAGCTATTTACCGCGCGATATCGCTCTCCAATGCATTGCAATGGGGCTCTGTCTGTCGCTGTCGCGGGTCGTGCGTCGCTACAGCAGGACCCTTTTTGGAGCGGATTTTGCCGCGATTCTAGCTTGCTCAATGCAAGCATTTGTGCGATATCGTGCAAAATGCAAATCGCGCAACAAACGCGCGATTTGCGAATCGCTCAATGTGAATGGGGCCTAAAATGTATTCCTGATTACAGAGCTGCAGGCAATTTGTGTCTTTTATATTAGCCTAGAGATCAGAGTTAATTAAGCTTCCTGGGGGGCGTGGCTTGGACATGGCGCCGTGAGCACACGCTTTAGGGGAGCTCTGCAGTCACCGAGCCGGACCGACGTTTTAGAGGACTTTATGCCCTAATTTTCTCCATGCCCAAGGTGCAGAGGACACACAGCACTCACAGCGACCCCAGGGCTACCTCCCTCTATGATTTCTTCGCCCGCCAGTCACCGATCCCCGCGGCCTCGACCCCATCCAAGATGGCGCTCACCCGCTCCTCAGCGGCCGGTCTCCTGTCAGGTAAGAAGCAGGGACGGGGCACAGCGATCCTGACACCTGACCAGGAAGAGCCCCGAGACCCGGAATGCCCAGGGCTGTCGAGCCGGTCACTGGACACCTCACGCCCGGACTCCCCGCCCAGTCCCTCTCTATCCGCTCACATGCCGAGCCTAGATGTACAAGGAGAGAGCGGCCTGCAGGGCCTGCTGCCGCATCTGCCCACTAAAAGGGATCTGGACAATATGGCATCTTCTATAGCGGCGGCCCTAAAGAAGGAACTTCATGACCTCACCCACCGCATTGAAGCAGTGGACGACCATGTCACCTCAGTGGAAACCGCCACCACGTCACTGTCGGCCCGCGTGGAGGCCCTGGAGGCTGACGCGCACTCGACCAATACCCGCCTGCTGTCCATGCACCTCCGCCTGGACGACTCTGAGAACCGGAATCGGAGGAATAATCTACGCCTGCGAGGTATACCAGAGGCCACGACCGGCATCCACCTGAGAGACACTGTGGTTGCCATCCTCAACACCCTGCTGGGTAAACCCCACGACGCAGCCTTGGAGCTTGACCGGGTCCACAGGGTGAGCAGCGCACGCCCTCCTACACCCTCCGCACCCAGAGATGTCCTGTGCAGGGTGCACTTTTTTGCTGTAAAAGAGGAAATCATCAGGCAAGCATGGCGACAAGGCCCCTCCGACTTTGACGGAGCGACCGTCCGCATCTTACCAGACCTATCCCGCCATACTCTACGCATGCGGCGCATGGTTCGCCCTGTGTTGGATCTCATTCGCTCTACTTCTGCCACTTACCGCTGGGGCCACCCGTTTCACCTAATCATACGGCGAGACGAGTCTACCTTCCAACTACACTCACCTGACCAGCTTCCGGCCCTGTTCCGCTTTCTGGATGTAGACTCTGTGGACGTCCCCAACTGGCTGGAATTCCCCGATGATCCCGCGGAGATGACTTCCCTTCCTTCGCGAACCCCGTGACGAGCAAGAAGCCGAAACCGATCTTCACGGAGGGAACCGCTGGTGCAACTCCCGGGGAGCCATGAATCTTGAACTGCCCAACGTATCCTTCGCTGCTGTCCCTCATGAACCCCACATCTCCCCCCCGCACTCATCCACTGCTAGGACCATCTCATCTCACTATTGCCTCTTATAACTAATGCCTTCCTCCCTTCTCTTTTAGGTCATGATGTCCGGACTCTTTGGTGCGGGGGGAGATTGTTAGGGGTCTGATCCTGGTTCCTATGTGCCTTATGTTCCTATAGTTATGTACCCTTGTTCTTGCTCTCCTTGGTTTGTGTACCCACACACGTCAACGAAACTTTCCTGGCCCTGATCGCCCGCTGCTGGGACGGTGGGGGGGGTGGTTGACCCTTAGGTCTCCCGCCCCCCCCTGTCCTAGCTGTGGGGGTAATGTGCCATATGGGTGCTGGCCCTGTTGAGCATGAGAGCCCTTGCTGGTGTTTGGTTGATCACCAGATCGCTTTTTCGCTCCACGGACATCTCCCCTTTCCCCTCGCCTCTGACCCCAGTGATTGGTGACCCAGATTTCCCGCCTGGTGTTCACGATCCACGTTTTCGGCGCCTTCGTGAAGCCAACAAGTTCCGTATACACGACTTACACCTTTCTGGCCGGTGGTTACTGGTGGACGAACTTGCCAATCTGACAGACCCTCCATTAGACCGCTGGGGCGCTCTCCAACTACGGCATTTTCTGCTCTCCATTCCTAACCATCAGGGACTCTCCAGGCCTCTTACCCCATTTGAAAAGATATGCAAAAAGGAGATGCCCACCTGTAATGCGATCTCCCTCTTATATTCCATGCTGATATCCCCCCCTCCAGAGTCCTACCCCACCTTCTTGGCCAAATGGGAAAGCGACTTACATACCATCTTCACCCCGGCCCAAAAAGACCGCATCTTACATCTGGCGCACCACTCTATTGCATCCAAAACCCTAGAGTTGGGATATAAAATAGTATCCAGGTGGTACCGGGTCCCAACAGTCCTTCACGTCATGTATCCTCGAGTTCCACCTATCTGCTGGAGATGTCAGAGTGCCCCGGGCACGTTACTACATGTATTTTGGTCCTGTCCTCTTTTACTCCTGTTCTGGCGGGGGGTGATTGCCACCATGAAGGACCTGGTGATGGTGGATTTGACGGACAACCCTGCTGCATGCCTGTTACACTTGAATGACATGTCCCTTGGAAAATACAAAAAATCACTATCCAGGCACCTCCTGAATGCCACACGCCTCTGCATCCCACTGCTGTGGAAGCAGCTTAGCTGCCCTTCCCTCGGACTATGGCTCATTAAGGTTAATGAGATATACGTGATGGAGAACTTGACCTCCACACTTCAGAACACCGAGGAGACCTTTCGGACTACTTGGAGACCCTGGTCCTCTTTTCAGGACACTGATACGTACTACCAGGCCATGACCGCAACACCCACCTGAGTCCTAGTGGGGACTGGAATGTTACACTCTTGACCCACGACCTCGCTGCTCTTTACCCCCCCTGGCTCCTCTCCCTCTGGCTCTCTCGCCCCCGCCTCCATCTACCTACCCCTCCTATCTACCCTTACCTTCACCCCCCTCACCCTAACCTATCCCCATCGATACTATACATAAGCAAACTATTGCTCTACTTGTTCCTGAGCGACAGGAATTGTCAACCAACTCATGTTTGCTTATCAATCCCACTTGTCCTTATACTTAAGGATGCGTGAGGCTCACACTACCCTGATGATAGATCTCCGACTGTATCGGCCATGTTGTTTGCATTTACCCGGTTACTGTTTCATTATAATACCTAAGGGCAGCATGGCCATACAATATAATGTCTGCTCTGCTGAGCTGTGTAGCCTTCCCATGTTCGCACTACATGTCATGGACCAACTGTACCTTTTATCTGTGTATTGCAGATGTGGCTTTATTGCTGATACACTGTCTCCCTATGTCATTGTATTATACCTATGTACAATAAAGTTGATTTTTGATTGAAAAAATTAAGCTTCCTCACTGAGCTTAGCACCCTGTCAGTTTGTCTCCCTGGGTCCATACCTTGACTACCGAGAGAGCATTCCAAATAGAGACAACAGGGCACAGGCACCAGATTCAACATCTGGGGAGACCAAGGCTTACTATATTAACAGGATCTTATTATAATACCAAGATCTTGTATAACACCAGGATCCTATTATAATACCTTGATCTTATATGACACCAGGATCCTATTATAATAACATGATCTTGTATAACACCATGATCCTATTATAATACCATGATCTTGTATGACACCAGGATCCTATTATAATACCATGATCTTGTATAACACCAGGATCCTATTATAATACCATGATCTTATCTAACACCAGGATCCTATTATAATACCATGATCTTATATGACACCAGGATCCTATTATAATAACATGATCTTGTATAACACCATGATCCTATTATAATACCATGATCTTGTATGACACCAGGATCCTATTATAAAGGGGGACCCCCGGGGCGGTGTCCGAGTGCCCCCCCGCCGAGACGTCACCAGGCATGCGCGTGATGTCACCACGCGTGTGCGGGATGACGTCAACGCACGCACGTGCGCGCGTGGCAGTATTTTCCAAATCGATTAGTTAGCCGATTATTAAGTTCGATTAATCGGTTAATCGGATAAACAATAAAACATTTTTAAAAAATAGCTCCAGTGATGGACTACTAGTTTGTATTGAGATTGTAGTCCATCACAGGAGCAAGCTTGGAGCGGTGGAAAAAAATAGTGTGGTGTGCAATATAGTGAAAAGGAAAGTGTGAATTTATACAGCAATGAATGCAGAATGGCACCGGCTATAGAGGACAACAAATCCCAGCAATAGTACATTATAGCTGGCAGTATTCTGCATTGCGCTGTATAATGTATTATTGCTCGGATTTACAGTGCAGAATATCACCAGCTATAGGGGGATACAACAAATGCGGCGTGAAGAGCGTGGATGCGGGCGGGTCTGGCAGCGGCGAGCGCGAGGTGGGGAGGAGGTGCGGCGCGCAGCGTGTGTGGAGCCGTGAACAGGGCCAACTGATCGGAAGCCGATTAATCGATTATTGAAAAAGTTGACAACTTTTTCAATAATCGATTATAATCGATTATGTCGATTAGTTGTTGCAGCCCTACACTGATCCTATTATAATAACATGATCTTGTATAATACCAGGATCCTATTGTAATAACATGATCTTATATGATACCAGGATCTTATTGTAAAAACATGATCTTATTATAGATCTTATCATTGGATTTTATATTACTATGATGAAACTATGGGCTATGCATACTTATCATTGAATAAACAACAGGTCATGGGGCTTGACTGCAGCTCTAGGAATGTTACAGATAATATTAATATAATGTCAATGAATGGAAGCCTAGCGGTTGAATTCCCAGGGCCTGGTGTTCTTATTTGCTGCACGGCCAGTTCAACAACACAAGTTGTGTAGAAAGGTGGACAACGTGCGTAATACTATTGGTAAGAGTAAAGCAATCCTTATATGACACCTTTTAGATCTTCATCTTAAAGTGATTCTAAACTCAGGAGTTAAATCTTAAAAATGCATTTAAGTACCTTAACTATTAACAACAATGTATCTTATTTGTGTATGACTTATTTGTGTAGATCCTGAAATCCTCTCTGAATTGGTGCTGACACTGTCCTTCCTTCTGGAGGGTGGTTACTTATGTTCCCTATGGCCCTGTGTGTGTTATAAAGTAGCCACCGCTCCAAGTTTGCTCCCATGATGGACTATAACTTCAATACAAATTAGTAAATAAACGTGAGATTGTAGTCCATCACAGGAGCGAGCTTGGAACTGTGGCTACTTTATAACACACACAGGGACCATGGGAAACAAAGTAGCCTCCCTCCAGAATGAAGGACAGTGTCAGCACCACCAATTCGGAGATGATTTGAGGTTCTACAATCAAATGATACACAAATAAGATACATTTTTGTTAATAGTTTACTAATAATAGTTTGAATGCATTTTTAAGATGTAACTCCTGAGTTTAGTGTCACTTTAACTATACCATAAGTACAATTTTTTGTTTCAGTCTCTTTGTTGAAGAATTTTGAAAGGTAGTGAAAGTTAAAGCAGTAGTAAACTGCTGCATTCTAGGTGTGTTTTTGCAAATATGCTGATCATGGCATGCTATTTTTTTTTTTAGTCCGTGGAACGTGCGTCTAAACAAACTTCCCCCTGTGAACAAAAAAAGTGAACCGTGAAATCACAGCACACAAAAACGTGCACAAGGGTGCAAGGTCCTTCAATAAAAAAGGGACCTCAATTCCCGACCCCCCGGGGCACAAGGCTCCTGACAGGGGTTGAGACTGTTGGTCCACCAACAAGAAGGCCGGTGGACCCCGATCTTTTGGGGACCTGCCGAAACAGAGAGACCCCTTCCTGGGTGGGAGGAGACAGAGAACCCTATTTAAGGGCACAGAATCTCCTCCCCACATCAGGAATAGGCCCTCGAAGGAACCTGCACCCGCTGCATCTGTGGGTCAACTGGAAACTAAAAAATTAACTTGTCTCACCACTAAGGTTAATAACAGAGGTTTGGATACACGTCTTCTGCAGAAAATGTGAAAGCCGCACAGCCGCGCCAAGGCACCTCTTATATTAACCTTAGTGGTGAGACAAATTGTTTTACTGGTTTGTGAGTGTGCCATGATACCTTTCTACTGTTTTACTGTTCAAATCCCATTTCATGTGCACCTTGCTGTATAACTGGTGACGAATTGTTGAGTGCGTTTGTCATTTGTTTTGCTTGACCGATTTGGTGCAGCGACGCATGGGGGTTCTCAGCTGCCATTTGGATGTGCGGGATCCCTTGTGTGTTTCTGTGCCTTTAAGGAGGCTAGGCCTCCTCCTGACAAACCTGCACCCAATTTGAAATCTTCTGCCCCCATGTGCTCCAAGATGGAGACTCTCAGAGTTTAGAGCTAGGACCGCACTATAAGAGGTGCCTTGGCGCGGCTGTGCAGCTTTCACATTTTCTGCAGAAGACGTGTATCCAAACCTCTGTTATTAACCTTAGCGGTGAGACAAGTTGTTTTACATGCTGGTTTGTGAGTGTGCCATGATGCCTTTCTACTGTTTTACTGTTCAAAGCCCATTTCGTGTGCACCTTACTGTATAACTGGTGACGAATTGTTGAGTGCGTTTGTCATTTGTTTTGCCAGAGCTACAACCAGTCTCTAACTTGGAGTCAGAAGCTTGAGCTCTGTGGATGGTTTGGAGCAGTGGCAAAGCGCCATTGGTCCAAACTGTCCAATTAAGAAAAAATAAAAATCAGTGACGAGCAAGTGAAGGACAAGGAGGCTCTTCAATGTCTCCTCCCTCCCTTTTCCCTCTTTCCTCCACACCTAGCTTGGTGTGTGGGCATGGCAGGGGCAGCTGGAATTGGGTGCCTCGCCTGCCATGGACCTAACCACACATCCCTGCTGCTGTGCATGCACACAGGATCTATCCTCCCCAGTATCAGCCCCATTCATGGCATCTTAGAGATTCCATGAATGAGCTGAGTGTGTACACTGCATGGTGCATGCCCTATACAGAGTATACAAAAAATAAAAATTTGCTGGGGGAAAGAGGAAGACATTTTTTGGTAGGAGATACTTTACATGCTTCTTCTCTCAGATATTCCTTTCTCCCGGTATTTTTTTTCATTTCCATTTATTTCTGCTTTAAGTATAGAACAATAGACAATAAGAAACGTTGAAACCATTCCAAAATGAAACTTTGAAACATATCCAGTACTGTTCTACATAATTATCCCATCAATAAATAGGTCAATAAAAAGGAACTGATGATTAAGGCCTCATTCATCCATGCGGCGTGCAAGCCCATATCGGGCTATTCCCGGGAGAGACAGGTGCTGTATGTAGCAGCCTGTTCTTCCTTATGGGAGGACACAGCCATACGCTGTCATGCGCACACTGGAACTACACCGTGCAGGTGCGGGTGTCCGTGCTCGGACGTAGGCAGGTCCATGCTGTGTAATTGAAATTTAAATAAAATCTTATATAATTGTGTATACTGGCATTGCTTCTAAATATAGTCCATCATATTCCATCTGCAGACTATGCATTTCCCAAATATTTCATATGTGTTTAATGTGTTTGTACCCTAATGACCTTATAAAAATCAAATGTGACTGAAGAGTAAATACTGCTAATCAAACACATCAGAGCCAATGGGGGGCATTTATCAAGCAAATTAGCAACACAATTAGTAGCAAATCATGCTGCCCCTCGTTCAGCAAAGACCTGTGTGTCTATTTTTATGCCAAGTGCCACAGTTTGCAAAGTTCTGAGACAGATTTATTACTGATGATGCAACAGATTTTCTCTCTAAACAGACACATAATTAAGAAGTGGTCGGGGTGAAAAAAATGTCGCTCTTAAAAACAGAGAGGCAAGCTGGGCTGCACAGAATCATGCTGCCTAATCAAACAAACTAGGTGGCCACTTAATCATAGAACTTCCGCTGGAGAAGGAGGCAGGGCCCAGCAGCGCTGGTCCAGTGGCAGAGGAGGCTGGGGCCCAGCAGCACTTGTCCAGCGGTAGAGATGGAGGAGGCCAGGGCTCAGCAGCAAGTGGCTGATGATCCTGGAGGCAGGCTGGAGAGCTGCAGGTAAGAAAAGTGCATGTGTGCAGGGAATGGGACCCTGGAGAGTCTCAGTTGGGCTGTGCAGGATCTATGGTGAGCTGTGTGGGATCTGTGGTGGGACCAGTAGGTTCCGAAACGTCGCTGTGAGATGTTACACTATAATAGTCAATAAAGAGATTGACTTGGCATCGGAGTGCGAGTGACTTTCTATCTGAATTTGAACATAACCTGCAGAGACATCTGCTGTCACTGCCGCACCCACCCTGCTTTTTGGGCTTTTTTTCCGGTCAGGAGTGCAATGGGATACATTTTGTTCTAACTTGTGGGATATCAGGCCCTGTATGGGAGTCCCAACCTTAATACCTGCCAAGCCTCTGTATGTCCTTAATCCACCTCTGTTGTCACGTCATTTATGGCTATCCTTAATTGTTGGTAAAAGATTACCTTTAAAATACTTCAGGACAGATATTATCTAATTACAATATGCAAATGTCCCTGTTGTTGCATCTATTTACCACCTCCAGACCTGTAGAACTTGTCATTCAGCTTTTGGGAGTGGGGATCTGCCCACACTGCTGATAATATACACGGGTCGAGTAAATGCTTGAGTTTACTGCTCAAAATAAAATATAGCAGATGAAATTAGGTCAAATCGGTTCCACTCATATCTGCTGGGTCAAGAATGCTGGTGCTTGCCAACCATTATTCACACGAGTCATGTGCACATGTTTTACTTAAATGCAGGAGAAAGTGATCTGAGAAGTATAGTGTTTGTTGTGCGTTATACATGTGTAGCACTGTTGTTAATTGTATATACAGACATAACATGAAGGGAGATGGCTCTTCACTTTCCTAATAGCTATGTTAATGAATGCTCTAAGTCCATTTACTTACAGTAAAGTCCCAGACACATTCGACTCAGATGTGGTTTCTTTTATCTGGTTGGTCACAATGATGGGTGCCAGTCAGTTTGCGTAGATTGTATAAGATAGTTTAGTAGCACATGCATTGAAGATAGAAGGAAGGAGGGTTGAGTGAACACAGGAAACCGGTAGGCAGTGCCGGGGCTGCCCCTAGACAAACTAGGCAACCGCTTAGGGCGCACTGCTGCCTAGGGCGCAGCCTCAACCAAACGGCTTGCTCGGCAGGAGGCCGGTGCACCTAGGCTAGGGATGCACCGATACCGATGTACTAAAACCTGATACCAGCTCTTTAAATGTTTTAATAGATTCGGCTGCTGTAAGGTCCCGCCCTTGCTGGGGACCACACGGAAGCCTTCTGGGGAGCTCACGACGCCTGTTTACAGCTCCTCCTCCTTCTTCCTGGGCATCCCCCGAACAGCCTTGGTGAGACCCTACACAGCCCTGGGGAGACTCTTCACAGCCTCCTGAGAGTCCGCACAGCCCTGGTGAGACCCTGCACAGCCCTGGTGAGATCCTGCCCAGCCCTGTTGAGACCCTGCACAGCCCTGGTGAGACCCTGCACAGCCCTCCTGAGACCCTGCACAGCCCTCCTGAGATCCTCCACTGGAGACATCAGTCCGGCACCCTGGAGTAGCACTGAATGTAGCTTCATAATATTCTTCCTTGCTCTATAATGTATTGCTGGAATTTGTAGTCCTCTAAAGCCAGTTGCCATTCGGCATTGCTGTATAATGTATAGCTGGGATTTGTAGTCCTCTATAGCCAGCACCATTCCATATTGCTGTGTAATGTATAGCTGGGATTTGTAGTCCTCTATAGCCAGCACCATTCCATATTGCTGTATAATGTATTGCTTGGATTTGTAGTCCCTCTACAGCTTGAGGGACAGTAACAGAACTATATACTGTATACTGCCTGCAATGTATATGGGCCATATACACGTACAATGCAGGCAGTATATAGGACACACTAACGGATCACCCCGATTCAGGGGGCCCTTAATCTCTTCTCCATACACTGTGTATGATAGGGGCGCTTAGTGAGAGTGTTGTGCTGCCCCGCCCCCTGCACACTGTGTCTGGGCGCATCCTGCAAGGGTGAGTGAGTCGGATTGAAGATCATCCGACATCCTCAGAGGATCATGAGCAGCAGGGGCATAGTGTGGGGCCCCTGAGTCTGCAGGGCACATGACCTGTTGATAGACGTTAATGGGTTACAGATTATTGGGGTACAAGCTGGTATCAGCTCACCGTGCGCTGACACCTGCCTTTTCCCCTAATAATGCGTAACCTCCTCCCCTGCACCCTGCCACTCTGTGCTGCGCAATATTAATTGTTAATTAATAAAATACTAATATTAACAGAAGAAAGTAAGGGGAGATCTCTTCAAGGTGAGGGGAAGTTCCCTCTTACACCGTCATCAGAACAGGTTTCCCCATTGAAAGATTTCCTCTTACCTCTTGATCTTGTGACAACTTGTGCTGCTAGAGCACAATATGTAATTGTTATGTGTACACCTGGTATGTTATCTTGCCCCCCCCCTCCTGTTTTTTGTTAGTACAGTCCCTAGCTGTACACTCCCTGCTTCTCAATGCTTTGTAGTTAGGTTAATTTTACTACTGCAGAGACAGGGCTCAGGAAAGTCATTGTCTTCTTACACTTCCAAAGACTAGAATAGCATCCTATATACTAGGGATGCACCGATACCGGGTTTTCGGTATCAAGTATGAGTACCGATTATTTTTCTTCGGTACTCACCGTTACCGAATACCGATACCGGAAGTCCCATTAAGAAAGCCAGGTGGCGTGCAATGACTCACCACCTGGCTTCCCTGGTAATCGGGAAGCCGGACGGCGTGTAAAGACTCACCACCCGGCTTCCCGATTAGCAGGGAAGCCATCTCCAGGCAACGAGGAAGCATAGAGCCGGCTTTCTGGCCAATCAGTAAGCCGGGGTTGGGTAATGACTCACCTCCTGGCATCCTGATTGGCAAGCTTCTCGACCAATCAGCAAGCTAGGTGGCGAGTCATTACACGCTGCCCGGCTTCCTCTGTGGCAGGGAAGCCAGCTCCATGCTCCCTCGTTACCAAGTTACAAGGGAGCATGGAGTCGACTACCCAACCAATCAGGAAGCTGGTGTCACGCCTAATTGAGCTAGCACGTTTTGGATCTCAACTGCGGAGAGGTTTTTGCCCCCAAAGAGCCAATCAGATATGAATCTCAGGCGTCACTCACAATCTTAATGGCGAGTTTGAGATTCTACCATCACAGGCAAAGCATATGTTCTCAGCAGGAACAGACTATTGGATCATAACCTGTAAACTGACATTAGGTACAACTTAGGTAAAAAGTAATAATAACTACGGTAATTAGCGGTCTCAGCCGGGTGCGACTGGAGGTTTCCATCAGACAGTCTATGCATCAACCAGGAACTGTAGGTTATAGTGAGATGAGCCCCAATTGGAGCAGTACTTGCGGTTTGTGAGCAGAGGTTGAGGAGATCGGGTGTCAAGCTGAGGGGCTCCCAAAGGCTGAAGTAAGGTGGCAGCAGGTTGTAGAAAGGTCCTGGCAGCAGGTTGAGGAGAGGTCCTGGTAACAGCAATGAGGTCTGTAGGTTCAGGAGGCAACAACAAGGTTTGCAGGTTCAAGAGGCAGCAGGTGTTCTGACCTCAATATCGGAACGCCATGTTGCCTCGTTTGTGGCCTTAAATAGTGCCTGGAGGTGGGGAGGAGCCGTTGATCGGCCCGAACGACTTCCGCGTTCCAGTGTGGAACGCAACCCGCCGTGTCACGAGTAGGAGCTTGTGCGGCTTCCGCGTTCCACAGTGGAACGCAGGGGGGGGCGCTGCCGAAGCAGAGTGAGCGGCCCGGCGGTGTTACAGCTGGGCAGCGTGTAATGACTCGCTGCCCGGCTTCCTGATACTGGAAGTTCGAGTATTGGACTAGGCATCTTAGCATTTGGGCGAGTACGAGTACTCTTCCAAATACTCGGTATCGGCACCGATACTAGTACTGGTACCCCTACTATATACCAAGTATCGGTGCCGATACTGGGTATTTTCACAAGTGCTCTAACTCGTGAAAATGCCCCGATACTAAGCCCCATGGTGAGACCCTGCCGCCTGGACCCACCCACACAGCCATGGTAAAACTCGCACACAGGCCTGGTGAGACGGCACAGCCATGGTGAGACCCCCACACAGCCCTGGTGAGACCCGTACGCAGCCCTGGTAAGACCGCACAGCCATGGTGAGACCCACACGCAGCCTTGGTGAGACCACAGAGCCATGATTAGACCTACACGCAGCCATGGTGAGATGCCGCATGCAGCCCTGGTGGGGGTGGAAGTTTCGGAAACAAATGTCCCTTAAGAGGGCTTATATGCAAGTCATTGGGCATAAAAGGTGTCCCCACGGGACAGAAATCGCTGAAGCAAAAAAAACAAAAAACACTTTTTAAAGGAGCAGTGATTTTTAACATCTCCCTCTCGCTCTCAGCTCCTTTTACCTGCTCACCTGGCCGCCTCTGCCGCTGGAATGGCTGCGGCAGATGGCCTCAGATGTCCGGTGAGGCATGTCCGGACATACAGCGATGACCTCTCTTGGAATGGAGTACTAGGGACACAGTGGACTCTGAAACAGGCTGCCGTCGGCGGCTGTTTTTTCAGCCTATCTAGTATACAGACGCTGTTACCCTGATTCATTCCACTGTCTGGGGGAAATTCTAAACTCTTAAGCTGCTGAATACTGCCCGATGGGGGCATCGGGTGGCCTCATCTGGGACTGACCACCTCTAGACCAGAAGAAGCGTTGTGATACGCGAAACGCATTGTTGTTGTATTCCACCAGCTTCAACTCCCTGAGTCAAAGCTAAGAAACCATACAAAAAACATTATTTCTAATATGTACAATGCCAATTCCCTCTAATGTACGAATTAAGTGTTAATGGTTGATACGTATCAATTGACGAAATCAGGACAGCAATTCAATATTATGATGAGCACAATACAATCAATTTTCAATCAAAATTAGGGGTGTGGCACTTGCTATACAACACCGTTCCCTTTCCTCCCCTTGTGACTCCCCTTACATGAGTATCGGCCATACCCCCCTAATGGCGGCCCTGTGTGGTAGATGCTAGGTATACCAGCAATACATTCTCTGTAAAAAGAAACGTTTCCTCCACGCTCAACTCGTTTCTAAAATGGTGGCTGGCTTCTTCCATATGCTCCTTCTCCCTGGCATTGAAGAAGCATGGGAGGTACAGAGGCACAGTAGGGTCAAAACATTACTAAAATAGTCCAGTAAGTGAAGGTGGGAATAGTGTTGCTTGACCACTAATTGGAGCTCAAACTAAAGTCAATAGGAACAACGATAACAGTTTTAAAACCCTATGATGGAGGCATGACATTTATAGTGACAATGGTTGTACCAGGCAGAAAGTAAGGGAAAATCTGTCGCAGGGGTTCTAATCCTTCCCCACTTGATCCAAAAAAAACCAAATAGGGCTGAGCATTAAAGCATGTCTCTGGGGAACCCTCCGCACTGCAAGGGTTAACTGCATGTTTATGTCTAGAGTACCTGTGTACCTGATCCTCGCTCCCCTTGCCGTTAGCGCTTTCCTTGTCTTCCCTACACTCCGGCTTCCCTCGTTGTCCTCATGTATAATGCATTATGGGACCTGCATTGTACAGTGGGCCTCCAACCGGCAGAGATTAGGGAATGAGGCTGCTGCTGGCAGTCTTGAAGTCATCAGGTAAGTAAAAGTCTTTTACATATCTCCCCTAGACTTTAAGGTGCAGTTAACCCATGCAGTGCAAGGGTAGCCCCACTTCAAGGGAAGTTTTTTTTTTTTTCCCCTGGAGATAGGCAATAATGGACAATGGAATTTTAGTACATTTATTCTTATTCGGCCCTGACACATTCCTCCAGCAGCCATTTCAAGCTTCATACTAACCTATTCCCGATCTGCCTAAATCTTCGCTGTTTGCCGTCAAGTATCTCCAAATTCCCTGCTTCATCATCCACTGCTAGGAGGAGCGGTGGGCGGCCTTTCCATAGGAATTAATAGAGACTTCTCTAAAAAAAAAAAAACAGTGCCTTGTTTTAAAACAAGGAGCTGTTGCTCTTACTCAACCAATGTAAATGTTTCCCTAGTTTGCGTTCAAGGGATTAGTGAATATGCAGCTCAGTATCCACCCTTGAAAATGATATGCCTGTCTCCACACCCTTCACAATTTTATAATGACTGACAGTTCAGATTACCCCTAGCACATCTTACATTAAATCTTCACGGTTTACCATTTTCGGGTTTAGAATAATGGGGTATACTGGGAAGGAGATGGGGTAAGGCCACAACAGAAACAGGAACCATACCGCACTCCTTACCGGGATTCCCACTTGATGAAGATGGGTGCTCGAAATGACTGCGGATGGCACCGCCACACATGAATAATAGAAAAATGTCACCAGCACACCATCAAGTGGTAAGGCCTCATTCACACACAACACAAGAGCAAAATTGTATATTGCGTATGTGCGTATATGTGTGCACTATTTTGCAATCCCACAATGCATAATTCGTAATAGAAATGTTAATGAAATGTACGTGCGTATATGCATGCAAACACACGTAAATACGCAGAAATAATCGCGGTTCCATTCTGTTTTTGCACATTTTTACGCTACGTAAATATACGGCTCCATACGCAGCTATGTGTATGGAGCCATTTATTTGCATATGCTGCATATGGTACAATATGCGCAGGGCCGGCCTTTGGGGTGTGCGGGCTGTGCGGTCGCACAGGGCGCCATAGCAACATGGGCGCCTGGCACAGATCCTGTCCCCAACGGCCTTTAATGATTGCCCGCGGGCGCGGCGCCCCTCCGTGCGGGCGCTGGACGGATCAGCTGTCGGCTCAGACAGGCAGCACAGCAGTGACACTGTCACTGCAGTCTGTGGATTACTCATTAAGATGGCCGCCACTCGGGACAGTGCGGCGGCCATCTTTAAAACTGGAAAAAGTACTGGCAGGCCCGGCCATAGGTGGATCCTGCAGGAAAGACGGCGTGGGCGGCTGTCCATGCCTTGCTTGGAGGAGCACGGATGAGGAGCTCATATGGCATGCGCACTGAGAAGACAGAGGGCAAGAATCCACAGAAGCAGGCAGCAGATCTACAAAACTCTTTTCTGTAAGTAAATTCTTTTTTTTTTTTAAATAAATGCAGTGTACTGCTTAATGTCTGTTTTGTATGTTATTAGTTACATAGGGTGTTTCTTAAAGGAACAGTAAATACAAAAGTTAAAACATACTTTATTGAAATTATGTCTGATATTTGATAGTAAATTTACAGGTAGCGGTATAATACCATGTGATTTACTGTATAGGTGGCGTCATTATACTGTGTGGTATGCTGTATAGGTGGCGTTATTATACCATGTGATTTACTGTATCGGTGGCGTTATTATACCGCGTGATTTACTGTATAGGTGGCGTTATTATTCCGCATGATTTACTGTATATGTGGCGTCATTATACCGCGTGATTTACTGTATAGGTTGGCGGAATTATACCGCATGATTTACTGTATAGGTGGCGTCATTATACCGCGTGATTTACTCTATAGGTGGCGTTATTATACCGCATGAATTTACTGTATAGGTGGCGTCATTATACCGCGTGATTTACTGTATATCTGGCGTCATTATATTGCGTGATTTACTGTATAGGTGGCGTTATTATACGGCATGATTTACTGTATATGTGGCGTCATTACACCGCGTGATTTACTGTATAGGTGGTGTTATTATACCGCATTATTTACTGTATATGTGGCGTCATTATACCGCGTGATTTACTGTATAGGTTGGCGTAATTATACCGCATGATTTACTGTATAGGTGGCGTCATTACACTGTGGGGTATGCTGTATAGGTGGCGTTATTATACCGTGTGATTTACAGTATAGGTGGTGTTATTACACCACGTGATTTACAGTATAGGTGGCGTTATTATACCGCGTGATTTACAATATAGGTGGCGTTATTATACCGCGTGATTTACAGTATAGGTGGCGTTATTATACCGCGTGATTTACAGTATAGGTGGCGTTATTATACCATGTGTTCTGTTTTTTGTTTTTCCTTTTCTAGATGTATTGGAAAAAAAGGGTCTGCAGGACAACCTCCTATGGGCCCGGGACCGGCTTCTGTGGTGTCCGCGGGGAGCTGGGGAGGAGATGGACGTACCTCCGTTCATCGATCCCCTCTCCATACTACCGGGATCGATGCAGATTGCATCAGTTCTGGGCTCCTGCAGCCCAGCTATAAGCTATTGACGTGAGATCTGCACTTCAATAGCTTATTTCTAGTGTAAAGGTGACACTGGGAGTCTTTTGGACCCCCAGCATCACCTTAAAGAGTACCTGTCACCACCATCTGCTATCACATGGGGGGGCTTGATTGATAGCAATCAAAGTTAAAAAAAACAACAGTTTTAAAAATTAAATAAAATCAATCTAAAAACAATTAACATTTTTTTAAAGTTCCCCACGCCCGCGAGCACGCGCGTCACCACGTAAGCACGCGTCGGGTGCGCCTAAGTACGAAAACGATGTTGGGTATCGCCGCGCTCGCCGGAGTGAGAGCAATAATTTGGGGGCCAGTATTTTTGGGTATCTCTAAATTGATGACCTGTGGGGGCTTTTAAAGCGTCGTCTATGGACTTTTTGGGGTACTGAAGTTTGTCGCCATTTTACGGAGGCTTACAATTTTTAACCTGGGCATGTTGGGTATCGTTTTACTCGGTGTAACCTCATTGTTTATATTTTAATTAAAAAATGGGTATTTCTGTGTGTTTTAAGTACATTTTACACGAAATTTTGGGGTTTGATACGGAGTTGCGCTAATATCGTGCAACATAAAAATTTGCAACTGCTAACATTTTATTCTATAGGGCCTTGGCTTTCAGAAAATATATAATGTTTGGGGGTTTTAAGTAATTTTCAGGCCTAAAATGTGGAATATAACATGGGTGCAAAAAATTAAAAAAAGGCCTCAGTCATGAAGGGCTGTGTATGTACTAGTGCTGGTACTGATTAAAATTTTCTAATTCGATTAATTATAACGCACATACAGATCCAACTACTTTTAGCTAATCTGACGCAAGTTATTTTTTAATTAAACTTTAAGAAAAACGTAGAGATTTAGTTTAATTATAAAACTTATCCAGTATACTGACTGTCAGTCACTTTATAGTAGGCAAGTTTTTATTTACTTTTTACAATTTTTATTTATCTGATTCTCTTTCACTTTTTTATTTGTTATAAATTATTTTTTAAAGTTCCCCACGCCCGCGAGCACGCGCGTCACCACGTAAGCACGCGTCGGGTGCGCCTAAGTACGAAAACGATGTTGGGTATCGCCGCGCTCGCCGGAGTGAGAGCAATAATTTGGGGGCCAGTATTTTTGGGTATCTCTAAATTGATGACCTGTGGGGGCTTTTAAAGCGTCGTCTATGGACTTTTTGGGGTACTGAAGTTTGTCGCCATTTTACGGAGGCTTACAATTTTTAACCTGGGCATGTTGGGTATCGTTTTACTCGGTGTAACCTCATTGTTTATATTTTAATTAAAAAATGGGTATTTCTGTGTGTTTTAAGTACATTTTACACGAAATTTTGGGGTTTGATACGGAGTTGCGCTAATATCGTGCAACATAAAAATTTGCAACTGCTAACATTTTATTCTATAGGGCCTTGGCTTTCAGAAAATATATAATGTTTGGGGGTTTTAAGTAATTTTCAGGCCTAAAATGTGGAATATAACATGGGTGCAAAAAATTAAAAAAAGGCCTCAGTCATGAAGGGCTGTGTATGTACTAGTGCTGGTACTGATTAAAATTTTCTAATTCGATTAATTATAACGCACATACAGATCCAACTACTTTTAGCTAATCTGACGCAAGTTATTTTTTAATTAAACTTTAAGAAAAACGTAGAGATTTAGTTTAATTATAAAACTTATCCAGTATACTGACTGTCAGTCACTTTATAGTAGGCAAGTTTTTATTTACTTTTTACAATTTTTATTTATCTGATTCTCTTTCACTTTTTTATTTGTTATAAATTTTTTCTAATTATTTTGTAATTTTTTTTTTTTAATCTTACTATCTTTTACTTTTTATCATTTTCATTATTATTTTTTACTTATTTTTTCATAAATGTTTATTTATTTTATAATTTGTTATCAATTTGTATTAATTTTTTAATTTAATTATTTATTTTTTTCACTTAACTTTATTGCTATCACACAGGAGCTAGCTAACAAGCCCCTGTATGATGGCCTTTGGAGGTGACAGGTTCTCTTTATTGAACCTGTCACCTCCAATACAGGAGTTCTAGCGCAGCACTGTGCTAGAACTCCTGTGACAACTGAGAGGAAGGGCAGCGAGTGCAGCTCTCCTCTCACAGTCTAAATGGTAGCGCCGGGCCTGGGCCCAAATGGCTCCGTTGGCTAAAGGAGGGAAGGGGGCGCGTGTCCGGTGACGTCGATGTCCGTGACGTCACCGGATCTCCGACAGGACTCCCAGAAGACCCGGAAGGCAGCGGAGAGGTGAGTACTGATCAAATGAATTTTGATCGATTAAAAAATTTAACGATTAATCAAGTAATAATTCGTTAATTTCCGCAGCCCTAGTTAATACCTTTTCAATAAATGTTTTATTTTTATCATAGCTTGTAATCTGTTTCTTGGGGACTTAACGGAATGGGGGGCTTTAAATGGAGCCGTATTGGAAAAATGGGTGTGACCGCTGAGGGGTGTGGTTACTGAGGGGTGTGGTTACTGAGGGGTGTGGTCACTAGGGGGGCGCTGTAAAGCTTTCTCGCACAGGGCGCCTAAAGGCCTAAGGCCGGCCCTGAATATGCGCGTATATGCAGGGCTGTGTGAATGAGGCCTAAGGCCCCATTCACACTGAGCGATTTATGGAGCGATTTTTGCAGCAATATCGCTCATATTTCCGCGCTATATCGCTCTATGTAGCTTCACCAATACATTTCAATGTAGCTGTTCACATCTCGTCGCTCAATATCGCTCAATATCGCTGGTAGCTTGTCGCTTCTACCTGACCCTTTTTTAGAGCGATTTTGAGCGATATTGCTCCTGATTGCATACAGCCCAATAGGAAGATGTTGCGCGATGTCGCGCGACACGTCGCTCGTCGCTCAATGTCGCTCAAAGTCGCGCGATTTCCATGTCGCTCAGTGTGAATGGGGTCTTACACATAATTCTCCTGACAATTTGAAGCATGGGAAACCATAAAATGTAAGCTTCTCTCACATCGTTGTAGTTTATTGTTAAAATGAGAATGTGACTTTCATTTTCAGATGTCTCTATCAAGTTCTTTCTGCATTTAAGACAGGAAGCAAAGTCCTTATCATGTAATTTTTTTTAGCTTCCTTTGCATAGGACCTTACTTCCTGAAAGCTCCATTCTACAGGAATTAAAAGCAGAAGAGAGATTCCTCAAGGTCAGTAGAGACTCCTGGTATTTATCATTGTTTTATAATACTGCTTTGTTTTAGTGAATGTTATTGCTGCTCAGATGTATTCCCTCTTTTTGTTTCTTTGGGCAAGTTTTTGCATATTTTGTTATAGTTGATATACATGTATGAGACTTTTTCATCAGCAAAAGGATTTGTGTTTCTCTACATCTAGTCCTGATATTTACAACCACACAGTGCAGGGAGGCTGTTGACCTCACTGCTGCAGAAAGGATTCTTAAATCCTGATGCTGCTAAGCGCCGATGTATGTTCTGCGACTTCTTTGCAACCTCTCCACATACACTGTCTACAGTCATACTAAGCTGCATGTGTGTTTTAAATAGGAATGCACCGATACTTTTTGAGTACCAATCCCGATACTTGTCATTTTCATGAGAACTACCAGGGTTGCAGAAGTTGCAGTTGGAACCTGGCTCTGGCGCTCCACCACTGTCATGAAATCACAAGTCTGTATTGTTTTAGAAAAACTGTCACATGACAATAAACAAAAATGTATCAGTACTCGTACTTGTAAGTACTTGGGCAAGTACCAGTACTTGTACTTGCAAAACTGGTATCTGTGCATCCCTTTATTTATATTTATAAAAACAAAATCATACATTAAAACAGGGATGTACAAATCCCAGGAGCTCTGTGTGCTCCTTACAAATGACAGCTGCCTCCTAACTTTTGAATTTTTCTCTAGTCTAGTCTTGGAGCTCGAAAAGTATCTGTACTTGGTATCGATGCATCCCTAGTTTTAAAGGGCACATTTTTTTCATTTTTAGCTGACTGTTGTGTTTTCACAGCTTGTCCCTGAGTCCACATGCATTTCACTGCTAACCCGCTGGATGTACACTATATTACCAAAAGTATTGGGACGCCTGCCTTTACATGCACATGAACTTTAATGGCATCCCAGTCTTAGTCCGTAGGGTTCAATATTGAGTTGGCCCACTCTTTGCTGCTATAACAGCTCCAACTCTTCTGGGAAGGCTATCCACAAGGTTTAGGAGTGTGTCTATGGGAATATTTGACCATTCTTCCAGAAGTGCATTTGTGAGGTCAGGTACTGATGTTGGACGAGAAGGCCGGGCTCGCACTCTTCGCTCTAATTCATCCCAAAGGGGTTCTATCGGGTTGCGGTCAGGACTCTTTGCAGGCCAGTCCAGTTCCTCCACCCCAAACTTTAAAAGCGAATGTTAGGTCAACTGGAATGCACTTTTTAGATTTGATTATTTTAAACTGCTTAAGAGATTTCCTGTCTAAACATAGAGCCTTGTTAAGAGAAGTCAGAAGGTCAGTTTGCATATCCACACATGACTAAAGATTAGGGTGTTAGCCTTCTAACCCTCACAAACTGACTAAAGGGAAGGCTTTCTTTGGAAGGACTGGAAGAAAACTGTCAATAGGTTAAAATATATTTTTGTCTTGGTTGAATTCTGATATAGATTGGGGAATGAGGCCCGTTTGAAAATTAATTGTTGATTTTTGTACATAAACAAAAATGTAATGGTAGGACCTATCTAGTATTTGTATGAATGCCAAATTAAAAATGTAGAATGTGTGTCTGATTCATAAAAGTACATGGCTCAGGGTTACAGGATGGACATACTCAAAGCCTTCATCAAAGTCTGCCATGTAAAAAAAAGTATATCGAGGGTGCACATTGTACACTGCAATTGGGGAATATATTTTTTGTCAAAACAAATATAATTATTTGTGAAGGTCAACCTGAAATGTTGCAAACAAATGACCCAATTCCAAAGGTAAAGACCAGACACATAGTACATTATGGGCCACATTAATAAAACACTGATGGATGTATATTGTCAGTTATTATCCCTGCTATGGAGGAAAAGGTCAGGTGGAAGAGTCCCTATATGCTGTAAATAGACACAATTAATCAGAGATGTCCCTTGCACACCAATCATTCAGAAAGTAATACATAGCAAATATCCATATGTGAGGTTCAATCCCCCCTTTTTCAAATTTAATTCACAAAAGTATAAAGTGGACTAGTATACCCATAAATATAATATGCATTAATTCTGGCAACAGTAAACACAGTACACAATGAAGGTACAGAATCATAGATAAAAACTATTATAGTAAGCAATGCATTTGAATTATACATTGTAGCAATTAAATAGTAATCAGTGAAGTACAAGTGGCATAGGAAGCACAATAGAGCAGTTTACCCAATAAAGAGCAAGGCAGGAGCTATGAGGTCTCAATATAAATAACAGCTTGGGGTAACCTCCTTCATAAGGTGAGACCTGACAGCTGCAGCTCCTCACCCATCCCTATATACATTGCAAACTCCCATGGACAGACTCATGTGATGCACCATGAAGTCATGTGACAATGCAATGTGCCACTTCTGTTGTGACGGAGCCTTGGCCTGCACCATCCAGGGGCGGTCAACAAGATGGAGTACTACACAGGTGCATGTGTCTCCTATGGGCTGTAAATGGTTTGGAGGTGTATTAAAGCAAGGTATACACTGAAACATTTTCATGTGAACTTTAATATGAAAAATCTCATCAGAACATTCGATAATGCCATCAGATACCAAATGACGTTTGAAATTTCATTTGATTTTAACAATCCATTTATGAATGAACAAAGTCTTCTAAAGGAAACCACATTCAGTCCTGAAAAAATTCTGTCCTGCTCCTTTAATTTTTTTTTTCATTGCTATGGTCTAAATCGATTGTGAATTTGACCCCATTTAATATCAGAGAATCTAATAAATGTTCACAAAACAAATAGTTTTTTTCAAAATTCTAACCGTGTATCCCCAGCTCTCCTGATTACCTTTAAATTTAGAACAATTGCTGCTCTGCATCAGAGAGTGTGCCTGAAGACTACATTCCCTTCTATGTGCCAACTGGTGATGTTTAGCAGAGTTGCAAGGCACAAACTTCATTGGAATTTGTGGTGCCACAAAATTGTGTAAATAGGCCAGGACACTTGTACTGTCCTCAGTTAGAAGTTCACTTGGAACATGTAATGTACCAATGTGAGGCATGAGGACTGGCAGAGGAGACCTCTGGAGATTGGAGGTGTGAGGAGGGGTGAGTCTGGAAGTGACTGTATCTGGTAATGTGCTCACATTTAACCCAATTAATTTTAACTCAAAAGGGATGCAGTTATTTAAAGGAGTGTAAATGTAAGCTTAAAAATGCCCCATCCCAATGATTCCACAGCAAGGACTGGGCTCTAGGTGGTTGGGGTCGCTCCTGCTGCTCCACAAAGAGAGAGAATCTTCTGGCTCCACAAAATGTCTACTGGCAACAATAATGTGAAGTACAGAAACGAAAGTAGTGGGCACACTGAATGTGCAAGTGGGAAAGTGATTCTTGGAATGTTCTTTTTTTTTTAAATTATTCAATTTTTATTAATTTTGTAAAAAAGAAAAACAAAACGTTTACATTTACAATCACATATTTACAACATCTTTAAATACAACATGTATATCAATGAAGGGGGAAAAAAAGGATGGGCAAAGAGGGGGGAAAAGAAGTGGATAACAACATTAGGAGAGGGAGAGGGGTGGGGCATGGGCATCCATTTATATACTTATTAGTTTACTACAATTTAACAAGAATAAAAGAGGGAACTTTAAATAAAAAAAAGCCTCATTATGGACCTAGGTCAATATTCCTTTGTGATAATAACACACAATTTCTGAAGAGGTATTTTAAGAGTGAACCACATTATTTAAATACAAAGTCGTTTGTTGAAACTCGACGCATGGCTGCCATTTATTTTTACATGTTTCATATTTATCTTATTTAATAGCAGTCAATTCTTCCATCTGCCTATAGTAGTCTACTCTATTAAACCATTCCTTAAAAGTGGGAATAGTAACTGCTTTCCAGTGTAGAGGAATTAAGATTCTAGCTAGTGGGAGTAAAACTAGAGTAAAACTAGTGGGGAATAAGTAGGATATACAGTATAAACTTTTGTCGAGACCGGAATTAAATGTATGTACACCAACGCTAGAAGTCTAGTAATAAATTAGAAGAGCTTGAAATTATGATACTCGAAGAGGACTTCGATATAGTGGGTATATCGGAGACCTGGCTAGACGGCACACATGATTGGGCTACTAATATAGAGGGGTATAACCTATTCAAGAGGGACAGATGTGGGAGAAGGGGGGGGGGTTTGCATTTACATTAAAAACTATCTAGATATGCATATAAGGGACGATAACACGTCAAACAGTGGAGAAGATGTGGAGACCTTATGGCTAGAGCTCGATATGGCGGACCCTAGCCATAAACTTATTGTGGGTATTTGCTATAAGCCTCCGAATATAGGGGAGGAGGGGGAAGCAAATCTACACTCCCAAATAGAAATAGCTGGGAGGGAGCGCAATGTAGTCGTGATGGGCAACTTCAATTACCCGGACATCAATTGGGCTAATGGTACCTCAGGATCGACAAAGGCGGGCCGATTTCTGAACTTGTTGCGAGACAATTTCTTGGAACAGATGGTGGAGGTTCCAACTAGGAAAAATGCCATCCTAGATTTAATAATTAACTGCGTTCAAGAGACTGGGAATCAGCAGCTTTTTATATGTAGATATGGGGATAGTGGTGTTGTGGAGAAGGCATATCGATGGTTCCAAAGCTATAGGGTTGTTCGTGATTTCAGGAGTATAGTACCATCTTGCCAAAAAATGAAATACCGGGTCTGTTACCAAGTTACTAATGGATAAGGTGGAATTGGCACGCAATATACCTTGTTTTTGCGAATCAGACCATGTGGCTTGCAGGTCTCTTTCCCATTGTGTGAGGTCGTGTGGAAATAATGGGGAGGGTAATTCCAAAAGGATCGAGTACATTTGAGATACTCAAGGTCGTGGTGGGTCATCAAAAGATAAGAGTTTTTCCATAGGTGTAAGGTCTAACATAGTGCATAAAAGTTTTGATAATGAGGACACAAAGTGCCGCAATTGAAAAAAATATCGCCATGAGTCCAATGGGTGTATCCCCAATCGTTCTTGCAATTGTTGTAGCAAGTACATTTGCGACCCCTCACATACCTGGGAGAGTGTCAAATTTGAGGACCCTGTCCAATTAAGAAAGCCTTGGTTCTGCAGTCCCGGTGTAAAAAAGGAATGGCCTGTCAAAGGCATCAGGGGAGAGTTGTAGTTCCCTACTAGACGTGGATATAATTTATCCTAAATATTCAAGGTATGATGAGAGGTGTTTGTACCAAGCAGTCTAAACTGTTGGGGGATCCAGCTAACGGTTGACAAGGTTTGTTCTGATAGGCTGTTTTCTATCTATACCCACCGCCTGGTCTCCCCATGGTACTTCCATTCTAATAATCTATTAAGTGCAATGGCTTGATAGTATAGATTAAAGTCAGGTAGAGCTAAGCCACCTGCAGTTCGAGTCCCAATAAGAGTCCCATGGGAGATCCTAGCGGGGGCACGTCTCCACACATAGCGGCCCACCACCGACTTAAGAGTGCGCAAATAAGAGACAGGTAGCGTTATAGGTAAAGTTTGAAACAAGTATAATATTCTAGGCAAAATTGTCATTTTAATGACATTTACTCTATCTGTCAAGGACATACAAGAGTGATGGGAAAGCCAAGTGGTCAAATCCCTTTTAATAGTGTTTAATGTGGGAATTTAATTAGTCGTGTATAAATCAGGTATTCGTGAGGTCAGATAAATACCCAAATATTTCATCTTGTGATTCTGCCAAGTGAAGGGCATAGTGCTTTGTAAGGGCGACAACACATGTGAAGGTGTAGATATATTTAACATTTCCGATTTCGTGAGATTAATTTTGAAATTGGATATTAAACTAAACGCTTCAAATTCCTGAAGAAGGGAAGGTAGTGTGATTTCGTGGTTGCTGAATAAAAAAAAGTATATCGTCAGCGTAAGCCGCCAATTTGTGTTCTCGGTTGCCAAAGGTAATGCCAGATATGTCAGGGTTCTGCCTAATTGAATTTAGAAAGGGTTCCAAAGTAATTGCAAATAATAAAGGGGATAAGGGACAGCCCTGTCTAGTACCATTATATAATGTAAAGCTATCAGATAGATGGCCATTTACTTTAATTTGGGCATTAGGGTTTTCATACAAGGCCATAATCCCTGCTAAAAACCTGGGTTTACCTATGCCTATATGTTGAAGGGTGGCCCTAAGAAATTCCCAAGCAACTCTATCAAATGCCTTTTCGGCGTCCGTGGACAAAAGCATCGTATGATTAGAAGAAAAGGAGGCTTGATGTATTAAGGAGATTGCTCTTTGGGTGCTATCTCTTGCCTCCTAGCCTGGAATGAAGCCCGTCTGATCCGGCTGGACCAGTCGGGGCATCAACCAATAAGTCGGGATGCAAGGGCCTTGGCGTACAGTTTAATGTCCGTGTTTAAGAGAGAGATGGGCCGATAGCTACCATATATGGACGGGTCTTTTTCCGGTTTAGGAAATACCGATATGTGGGCATGAAGAGTAGTCGATGCTGTTCAATGGAAAAAGGAATTAAGATAGTTACATAAGTAGGGAACTAATAAATGTTCATAGGTTTTATAATTTTTGAGGGTAAAACTGTCGGGTCCCGGGCTTTTACCTGGTGCCATGGAGGCAATCGCCTGTTGTATTTCCAGTTCACTAATAGGGGATTCGAGTTTTTCCAGTTGGTTTGTGGGACAGTTTAGGGAAAGGAGTGTTGTTAACCCCTTCATGACTGAGGCCTTTTTTTCATTTTTAATTCTATGCGTTGTTGATGTAGTTGTTTGGCATGGGGGGCGGTGTCAGACCTTACACTATAGAGGGTGGCATAGTAATCACAAAATACGTTGGAGATGTCGATTGTAGTTTGTACCACGGTGTCATGATTAGTTTTTACTTTGGTTATAAAATGTACTCCCTGCCGTGCCTTTAATAATTTGGATAAGTGCTTCCCGGGTTTATCCCCTAGTTCATAAGTGCGTTGGGAGAGAAAATTGAGAGAGTGCCTGTAGGTGTTAGTCAGCGCTTCTCTCAATCCCTCTCTCGCAATCGTCAGCTCCTCATGTGCTGCGGAGGTCAATGTGCGTTTATTAGGGCTGCGGAAATTAACGATTAATCCCTCTATTAATCATTAATTTTTTTGATCGATCAAAATTATTTTGATCGGTACTCACCTCTCCGCCGTCTTTCGGGTCTTCCGGGAGTTCCTCGGAGATTCGGTGACATCACAGACATCGAAGTCACCAAACTCCTCCCCCCTTCCCCAAGTGGCTTTGTCGGCTAACGAAGGGAAGGGGGGGAGGAGTCTGGTGACGTTGATGTCCGTGACGTCACCGGACTCCTCCCCCTTCCCTTTGTTAGCCGACGTAGCCACTTCGGCAGCAGCCTCTGCGCCAGTGACCACCCCCTCGATCGCCAACATCACCGATTCAACTACCACAGCATCCAGCTCAACCGTTCAAACAGGTAAGACATGACAAAAAGAAAGAGAAGGGCGCCCACCCTAGTGCAGATGGTTCTTCAGTGTTTAAAAATAGCAAAATAGAGTGCAAAGGTACTTCAAACTTCAATCAGCCTGTGTGCCATCCATATTGGCACACAGACTGATTGAAGTTTGTAAACTGATGTATCCTTGAACTACTTATTTATGCTTCTAATCGATCTACCATTGTGAGTACCTTTGCACTCTATTTTGCTATTTTTAAACAATAAAGAACCATCTGCACTAGGATGGGTGCCCTTCTCTTTCTTTTTGTCTTCCAGTTATACAGTTCCCTTAGCTGAAGTGGGGCAGCACCCCTAGCAATCCCGCATACGCACTCTTTAGTTTTATGATCCGTTTTTGGCGCTTTTGTTTTGCTTGCTAGGTAAGGCATGAGACCGAATGTTATAATTAATCGAAATTAATCGATTAAAAAAATTTCGATTCATCGAACAGGAAAATTTTAATCATTACCAGCCCTAGCGTTTATTAATGCGTTTAAGGGCACATACTTTTGCCGTAAGTTCAGATATATTGCTTGTCAATTCCCTCTTTTTCTGTGAACCTTGTGAATTAGGGGAACCCCTAATAGTTGCTTATGAGCCTCCCATAAGACACCCTCCGATACATTGCCCAAGGAATTTTCAGAAAAATAGTAGTTAATGTCTTTTTCAATGACTGCATTTACGGTCTTGTCGGTCAGGAGGGAATCGTTTAGTCTCCAAGCAGGGGCTGAGCGCGTTTTCCTCAAGATCCTCAAAGAGGCCATCACTGGGTCATGGTCCGAAAGGGTAGAGGGAAGGATAGAAGTTTTATGTAACATCTCCAGATGATGATGGCTCAACATTATGTAGTCTATCCTCGTATAAGTATTGTGCATAGGGGAAAATACAGTATAGTCCCGTTCACGGGGATGAAGCATCCGCCATGTATTTATTAATTGCATTGAATGTAATAATGTCTTAAGAGTTTTGAGACGTTTATATGCAATATGAGATCGGCCAGTGGAGGAGTCTACGGAGGGTTCAAGATGGAGATTAAAATCACCTGCGAGGACCGTAATTCCCCCCACGAAATTACGACAAAGATCGCAAAGTCTCCTGGAGGAAAATGGAGGGGCGTTTATTGGGGGCGTATACATTAGCCAGGGTAATCATTCGATAATCAATCTGCCCTTTAAGCAATAAATAGCGCCCCTCCAAATCACTCCTTGTAGACACATGTTGGAGCCTAACGTCTTTGTGAAGGCCGATCGCCACTCCTTTAGAGCTATTAGAATCAGGCATACTATAGTACCAAGTGGGAAAATAAGTAGAGGCCAAACGCACTCGGGTATGTTGAGACAGGTGGGTTTCTTGAACAAACACCACATCACAATGAAGTTGGTGTAGTTCACGTAAAAATTGGTGCCTCTTCACGGGGGTGTTGAGGCCCCTAATATTATATGTTAGTATATTAAGGTTGGCCATCGGCTTTCACAGTGGGTAGAACGTTTGCTAAACAAGTAAAGGTTAGGTGCCCATGCACCTACATACAATGGGTGGAAAAGAGGGGACATAGGGTAGACAAAATACTAAAGTAGCTCAAAAACTGACGACATAAACATAAAAACATAACACAAACAATTTGCATCTCATGCATGCGTCCGTATCCTAGGTCCATCAGGACCACCTGTAAAGGCTCAACTGAACCAGTTTCGCATGTTGCGGGGGACATGGCTGAACCGAACAGTGGCCCGTCGTCCTAGGCATCCAATCGCACTCCGGGGGGACGACTGGGGGATCTTAAGCCAGTGGGCCTTCTCCCTCGCGTAACACAAGAGCAGGCGTGCCTCCAGACCCCACGTTCGGGCTAGAGACACGCCATGCTTTCAAAATCATATTAATAAGACTTCCCTTATCATAATCCAGTGAGTAGAAATATAAATATAAAAATAATCATCTTACATTCGTGGCACTACCCCCCAAACGTTTCAGAATATAAACAGTAAACTCCATATATCTTTCAAATACAAGGGGCAATACAGCGAAGCATTTTTAGATACATCCTCATCTTTCTATCTCGTGCACTACTGGGTGTACACAATTAAGGTCAAGTTGGGCGGTGGGTCGAACCCGATAAAGATGACACCGGAGCTCAGGTAGCATCTAATATTGGTTCTACAGTTGGAACAGAATCCTGCCAATCTGGCAGCATAGGTGCACGGACAGAAAAACTGTCACAGAATTGCCCCAGGTCTTCTGGGAATCTAAGGACTGCTGTTTTTCCATTCTTCCTTGCTATCAAACAGGAAGGGAAACCCCATCTATAACTGATGTCCGCCCTCTGTAGAGCTTCCAGGAGCCGTTTGCAGAGCCCTGCGTCGCCCCAAGGTCTCCCTGGCAAGGTCTGGGTAGATATTTAAATGTGCACCCTCAAATTCCGTTAGGGGATGCTCCCGTAATTCTGCAGGATAGCCTCCTTGTCTGAAAAATAATGCAAGCGACGGATAACGTCCCGGGTTTTTCTGAGGCCAGATTGCAAGGGCGAAATGCGCGGTGTACACGATCAAACACCAGAGAAGCAGTCTGTTCTCGCCCTGAGATAGCGTTGAAAATACCTCCTCGGCTAAATCAGGGTCTCCCGTGGCTTCTGGCAAGCCACGGATACGCAGATTATTCCTGCGACCCCTATTCTCTTGGTCTTCTAAGCAGTAGGCCACAGTTCTTTGAGAGCAGGCTAAGGAATATACCTGCGACTGCAGGGCTGATATTACCTTAGCATGAGAGTCCAGGCGAGCTTCTCTTTCCTCCACATGCTGGAGCAAGTGTGTTATCTCTCCCCTGAGAGATAAGATGTCCTTCTTCAGGGGTTGCTCCAGACGGGTGAACATGGCCGTAAGTTCCTCCTTGGTCGGGAGGGCCCTCATCAGCTCGTCCATAGGGGGCGATGAGCATTGCTCCCTCTCTTTGCCTATCTCCGCTTGGGGAGGAGATGACTCTATGTCCCGTTCACGTGTGACCGATCCCGATGAGAGTTCGGATCGAGACAGAGAACTCCGTGATTAATTCTGGGAGTCCGCCGCAAGGTATCGTTTAATTGTCCACGGTTTCGGGGTTTTCGTGGCCCCGCCGTTCTTCCCCATCGTAGTCCACGAGTGTAGCTATGACCGATATGGTGAGTAGTCGGGGAGTCTGTTAAGCGGGGAGAAGTTTGCGGAGCCCACACTAGCCGCGTCTAGCTGCCATTACGTCCAGGCCACGCCCCCATCCTTGGAATGTGCTTCACTGAAGCTAGTGGGAGCACTAAGTGCCTTCAGTTGGGATGGAAAGTTCCCAGTGTTGGCATTGACGAGCAGCATCTAAAAGTGATTTGTGCATATCAGAGACAGTTACTTTACTTAGCACTTATTCATTTACAGCAGGGGCGCCCACAATTTTTCGTTCGGAGATCTACTTTTTTAATGACAAGCTCAATGAGATCTACCAATGAAAAAACACCTGCATTCAGGCCGGGGAGGGAGCATGGAGGTGCATTGAAGTCTATGGCACCGCAGCCACGACCCTTACCCGCAGTGCGATCACCCATACCCGGAATGCAGGCACATTAGTGCCTGCGTTCCAGTCCAGTGCGACCTGCAAAAATGCTGCAAGCACTATTTTTGCAGATTGCAATGGACCAGAATGTAGGCAGCCGATCGCACTGTGGGCGGGCGGGGGGCGGCGGCATGGCTGCGGTGCCGTTAACTTCAATACAACCCCACGCCCCCTCCTGCCCCTGAACGCAGAGTCGGCCGGCTTGCATTCCAGTGCATTCTAGAGGCGCCGGCGTCCTGTCCTCCCGCGGTGCTCGTGTGGCCGACGTTGCACATGGCGAGACGTGTCCTGCCCTTTTCCGTCTGTGGCGTCAGGGGGGCTCAGCTTTTCCTCTGGATGTCCGCTGCTCTCCCGGGCAGAGGCAGTGAGGGATCCGACGTGTAGTGAGGGAAGCACTTCAGCCGCGCGGGAGGGGGTTGGGGGGACGGAGCCGCTGTCACAGCAGCATGTGCGGTGAGGAGAGAAAGAGCCGCCGGCTGTCAGATCCAGGCCGAGCGTCTCTCTCTTTCTCACCTCACCGCTCGGCATGCTGCTGTGATAGCGGCTCCGTCCTCCACCGCCGACTGCAGCGCTTCGCTTGCTTCTCCTTGGATCCCCGCTGCATACAGATGGGGGAGAGCAGCGGGGATCCAGAGAAGCCCCACGGCAGGAGGACAAGACATCGCGATCCACCAGGGATCACTTTGCGATCGACTAGTAGATCGCAATCGACCTAATGGGCACCCCTGATTTACAGAATACAACCATTTCAGGTACAAATGTTACACCTACTCAGCTTATCTGGCAGGATCATCTAGTACCCAAACACTAAGTGGATTTGCAATATAGTTTTCGTTTGGGGACCTTCTTCTCAGTCACAATTTATGCTGCTGCCAGCAGGTCTATAAGGTAGTGTCTATAAGGGACATGCCACATATTCTGTTTTCGGTACAAACACCTGTCTTTGAACACGTCATACAGGTATTTTCACTTCCTTGTCACACAAATCTTTCTCTTTGTACAGTATTTGGGTGGGTCATGAGTGGCGACACTTAACGAAGACATGGAATGTGAGAAGCTGGAAGTTGATTGGCTTCTCTAATGACAATGCTGATTGCCTCATACTAAAGTTCTGTGCTGGGGACACTGCGAGAAAGTGAAGAGTGTGAGAGCATCTTCCTCTGGTAAGGACTGGAACTAGTGCATTGAGTGCTGGGAATTATACAGGGCTATTATCTTACAAGTGTGTTTGTACAAAAGTTAATGTGTGAGTGTGGCAGCATGTGCTGTACAGTCCAGCGTATTCACTGATACGTCAGAGCATGATGCTGCCTAGCAAGTAGTTTCTTCTGTGACTGCCTTTATCTACAGCTGTTTGCAGTGCTGGAATTCTCACTTGTGACTGTGATATGAAACACTAAAAGACCTTCTCTAACTATCAAGATTCACCTCCTTGTGACAGGCATCAGTCATTACTGCAAACAAAATTCATACCGGCTACATTCGTGAAAGGCTTCACTGCAAGCGTAAGGTAATTACAATAAAGACCCATCTGTAATGTTATAGAATAGATGCAGACTGTAAATCTGATTAATCATTTCTAGATTCAGTGGAACACAACTGAGTTTGTGGTATTTGCATTTTTCAAGCACATTTCTGCATTAGAGCCATTTGGTTGGGTAAATCTGAAATCAATATAGTAGGGTCAGTACACTAAGACGTATCAGTTACTTTGGCTGTACATATTGTATTTCACAATATTTTTTAATCAAAATGGTTAGCTGACATATGTATGTAAATATTCCATAAGTGTGATATTGTTATTAGCTTAAAATAGTTAATCGGAGTATGGAAACAAGAACTCTATATATAAGTAAGTTTGGCATCATGCCTTATGATTTTCTTAAAGAAAAACTCCAGTTAAAAATATTATTAACCCTTGCAGTGGGTTTACCCCTGCACTGCAACGGTTAAGTGATTGTTTTTGCCTAGGGTAAAAAATAACAAAGTGATGACAGCGCTCTCGCCAGCCTGTCTCCTGCTCTAATACATTGTTGGTATGTCCCTTGGGGTTGTCACGTCCTGTACACTATGTATAAAATGTGATAACTCAGGGACCTTAGACCGCTGCATAGGAGGGGGAGAGACTCCTGGGACTAAGAGCAAGTCAGCTCGGATCGGGTGACTATAAACTTTTTTTTTTACCCTAGCCAAAATCGCGCACTTAACCCTTGCAGTGGTAGCCCCACTGCAAGGGTTAATAAAATTTTTAACAGGAGTTCTACTTTAAAGTGTATTTCCACTTTTGCAGCACACCTACTTTATGTTTGTTACATGTTTTCATGAAACATTTCAAAAATAAATACTTAAATAAATAATTGCTTCTTGCATTTAGCTTTATACTTGTTAGCAATTCTACCTACCTTCCCTCCTATGTAATGGAAAGGAGGGGGCTGTGGGAAGTTATGTTTACTCTAATTGCCCTGTCTGTACTGTGCTGACTGATGTCATTATCAGTTGTAAACTAGCTCTGAACATGGTGTGTCCTCCAGTTTGTCCCTCTACCTTCATTTTCAAACTGCTCAGAGTAGCTTGGAATCTGCACAAAGGTCTTCACCAAAGAAACAGGTCAAAGGTAAGAAATATATCTTTTAAAAATATTTTTCGGTATGCTGTGTGAATGGAAACACATAACAAGAATAAAGTGGGATTTTCTCAAATTTGACTGCAAAAGTGATAAAACAAGCAGTTTTTTGTTAATCTGTTCTAAAGTTTTTCACCTAGTGATCTTGCTGGTAACAGAATTCTTTCAGATAGGCAACCCAATAGCCAATTGAAGAAGCTTGCAGGGCAGGCTGACAACATTGCTGCTGATTGCATTGCAGTAGCTTAGCATTGTTAGCCTGACATGCAAGTTTCTTCAGTTGGCTTTTGGGCAGCCTATCTAATAGACCTGATAAACAGGCCTATAGTCAACTAAAGGCGTACACATAGCAGACTGACAATGCTCCTGTGGTAGTAAACGACTAACACAAAATTTAAATTATGGGCCCCCAGGAGTTGCTTGCCAGAATGTACTAGTATGCGCATCATATTGGCACATTCTGACAGACGTACCTTGCAGGCAGGGGCGGAACTACCGCCATAGTGACCCATGCGGGCCAGAAGGGGGCCCGGTCGGGAGCAGGAGGGAGATTTAGGGGTCCTTAATTTCCGTGGGGCCGCAAGTCAAACACTGCACCGCCGCACGGAACCTAAGGACACTCACCTGCAATCCTCTCCCCTGTCACAGTCACAGTGCAGAGCAGGGGAGGGCGGAGTTATCTCCTGTCTGTGTTCGTCTGGAGAAGCAGCGGAGTAGGTGTGTGATCTTCACTGCTGCTGGGGCTGCTGACAGGTAAGGGGGGTCGAGGGGGACAGAGACTGAAGACTCTGGGGTCTATTCACTAAGCTGCCGTAGGCTGGCTGGTACGGCTGATTTCAGCCGTACATCGGCTTGCTTCACATGGCTTTGGGTCAGCCGAACATGTTCAGCATGTTCGGCCGACCCGAAGTGCAGAAGGAGGTCGACTCAGCCAATCCAACATCTGGATCGGCTGAGCCGACCCTTCGACAGGCTACTCACTGCTGTTCGGGCTATTCTTATAGATGCCGAACAGCAGTGAGTGAATTGCCGAATGCCGCTGAGCAGCATTTGGCTCGGCTGTTCTGCTCGGTCCCTCAGAGGGACCGAGCAGAACAGAAAAAGAGTTTAAAAAGTTTACAAAAAGTTAATAGAAAACGATTGTGCAGAGCTAGCAGTGACAGCTAGCTCCGCCCAATAGTTTCCTATTGTCCGTTAGTTTATTATTGGCTATTGCAAATTGAAATAGCCAATAGTAATGTAGCAATGTATTTCAATGGGAATTATTTTTTTTTTCTCTATTCTGACATCGCTCTGTGGCGCCAGGGAGAGTTAGCTGTTTGGAGATCAGTGTCCCGGGTTAGCAGGTAACCAGGGATGCTGATCTCTCTGCAAGTGGCCGGAGCCAGCCGCCCAGCTGTCAGAAGCAGGCTGTCTGCCGAGCCGATGCATATGTGTTCGGCTCGACTGTTGTGAATAGCCCGTACAGCACCCCTTCGGTACTGAACCGAAGGGGTCCTGGGGCCGAAGCTAGCCGAAGTATCGGCCGAAGCTACGGCTAGATCCTTCGGCAGCTTCGTGAATAGACCCCTCTGAGTGGGGGGGGGGACAGGGACTGAAGACTCTGTTCTCCTTAGATCCATAGAGCTGCAGGAGCCATTAACACTGGCCGCGGCTCATTCATATCCTGATTACGGTATTTGCATATTAATGGGCCGTGGTATTAATATGCAAATCCCGCCATGCATCATTAATATGCAAATCGCCCTTCCCACTTCAAGGCCACTGAATGAGGGGGGTGGGACAGGGGGGAGTCAGGTCCTAAAGTTGCAGAATAGAGAAAGCAGAGTTTCGGCTTTGTTCACACCATATACAGTGCGGCTAGCTGCTGGAATGCACTGTATCGCATAGTAAACTCCCCTGTGCGTGCTGGGGCGGGAAGGGGTGTGGTAGTGCATTGAAGTCAATGGCACTGCTGCCACGCCCCCTGCCCGCAGTGCCACATTAGTGCCTGTGTTGCGGTCCAGTGCGATCGGAAAAAATGGTGCATGCACCAGAACACAGGGGGGAGTTTACTATGCCATACAGTGCGTTCCAGCAGCTAAACACACTGGAAAGCACTGTATGTGGTGTGAACAAGCCCTTAGAATTGGCCGGTGGAAGAGAGGTGAGATGCTGTGCCTCCACACTGCCCACTCTGTGTACACGCCCACTGTCACCCTCTCTGTGCTCCCACCTACGCTTCCACCCACTCTGTGCACCCACCCACACTGCCACCCACTCTGTGCACCCAACAGTCTGTGTACCCGCCTACACTGTCACTCACACTGTCACCCTCTCTGTGTACCCGCCCACACTGCCACCCACTCTGTGCACCCCCCCACACTGCCCCCCCCTCTGTGTCCCCGCCCACACTGTCCCCCTCTCTGTGCACCCGTCCACACTGCCACCCACTCTGTGCACCCCCCCACACTGCCCCCCCCTCTGTGTCCCCGCCCACACTGTCCCCCTCTCTGTGCACCCGTCCACACTGCCACCCACTCTGTGCACCCCCCCACACTGCCCCCCCCTCTGTGTCCCCGCCCACACTGTCCCCCTCTCTGTGCACCCGTCCACACTGCCACCCACTCTGTGCACCCCCCCACACTGCCCCCCCCTCTGTGTCCCCGCCCACACTGTCCCCCTCTCTGTGCACCCGTCCACACTGCCACCCACTCTGTGCACCCCCCCACACTGCCCCCCCCTCTGTGTCCCCGCCCACACTGTCCCCCACTCTGCACCCACCCACACTGCCACCCACTCTGTGTGGCCACCCACACTGTCACCCACTCTGTGTACCTGCCCACACTGTCACCCACTCTGTGTACCCGCCCACACTGTCACCCACTCTGTGTACCCGCCCACACTGTCACTCACTCTGTGCACCCACCCACATCACCACCCACTTTGTGCATTCACCCATAATGCCCATCAATTCTGTGCACCCACATCTCCCATCCACTCTGCATCCACACTGCTGATACTGTGCACCCACACCACCAACACTGCACCCACTTTGTAACCCCACTTTTCCCAGCTTCACTGGTGTAACTGTTTTTTTTAAGTTGTATTTACACTGCCGCACCAAAGAAATGAGGGAAAGTGTGTTATATTGCACTGTATAATCCTTCTGTGGTGTGGCAGTGTAATTATAACTTTAAATAACATTGCCACAGCAGTGAAGCCGGGGAAAGTGGGGTTACAAATGATAAACCCCAGTGGTATATTAAGTTATAATTATAACCCCCCTTGTGTAATTGTAAATCCCATTTTCCCAGCTTTATTGGTGGCACTGTCAAAGAATTAGGCCTCGTTACACATAACGTTCTGGCATTCCTGCAGCAGAAACATACAGATTATGACAGGAATGTCAGGTGTCCCACTTAGATGTGGCCGCTGTACCCACTGAAGTTAATGACTGGGTGACAGCGGCCATATTTGTAAGCGGCAGTCCGCACGTAATGTGCGTGATATGATTAAATGAAGTTTTGAATAGATCACTGTCTGTGGACGCATGTATCCTGCGTTCAGTGACAGTGATCTAGTGCAAACTGCATTTATTCGTATTATATAATAATAATATATGCTGTAGTTCAAGCACCAGAGGGGGGTGCGGATTGGGGGGGACCTCTACAAATTTTTGCTATGGGGCCCTGTGATTTCTGGTTACGCCCCTGCTTGCAGGTGATCCCCTCCAGTGCTGCCATGTCTGCACTCTCCTCCATCACTGGCACTTCAATCTTCTCCCAGTTATCTTCCTGGTTCGGAAACACCAGTCTGTTTATAATCCACGTTATTTCACATTTAATGGAATTGTGGTTACAGGGGCAATTAAATTAGGGATGGTGTTTACATTTTGGTTACCATTTGTATACACTTTATAAACTCAGGATTTTAAGCAGGTGGAGAGATGATTTCCAGGGGATGCTTTAGTTATGAACAGTTTTCAACATAAGAACACTTAGAAAAGCATAAGCACACTTCTGAGAGCTTCATGTTGAAAACTACCAAAAATAAGATGTCAGTACTGAGAACTAATGCATCACCTTTAAGTTACCTAAAAAACATGAGAGGACAATCACCCAATTCAGTGGCTCATGTACATGGGAGGTCCCTAATAACACTAATTGCTTGTTGTAGGGGAGAACGGTAATCAAAAGCAAAACAAAAACTTCTCATCACCAGCGTTCTACCCTGATTATCCATCCTTTACAAGTTCATGGAGTGATCTATAGTTATGTTATTAGCTCTATAGTTAGTTAGGAGTGATCTATAGTTAGCTTGGGAGGATCAGGAATGCCCTAATCTGAGGCAACCTTAATCCATACTTAATCTGCTAAAAGCTTTGACAATAATACAGTCAACATTTTGAATGACTCATTTGGAAATGTAAACCTTGTCTTAAAATGATTTGGAAAGTGTTTTGCCTAATGGAAACCAGTCTGCAATCTTAAGTATATACTAATACAACAGTACAATTTATTATTAGGTAGGTCAAAAGCACTAAAAAGATATTCAATACAAAACCAAAAAGCAAAGTTTTGCCTTCTTAAACCACAAGACTTCCATTACAAATTAAAATAACAAAGGTTTATTCCTCCTTTAAAGTAAATCTGACAAAAACCAGGCAATTGAAACTGATCAGATGACCAGACAATGCATAAGAACGCTGATCTTGTTACTGCCTCCTTCCCCCATATACCTCACATGCCTCCCTATATGTGAGTCCACCCATATTCATGATTGGTGGACCTGAGACCACCCATCACATTACAGACCCAACATGAAGGCTTTTGAAGATGAAAGGAGGTTGGGCGTATCTTCCTATATAATTTCATCTTCTGATTGTTTTGACATGCGGTTTTCCCTGAGAGCAACTTCTGCTTATAGATTATCATTATATGCTTGGTTTATTATGCTAAGGTTTGTTTTGATGCACTTCAAATACAGTGGGCAAAGTCATGCAGACTATTCCTTTATGCCCCATTGGTCAGCTGAGCATCAAGATCCACTGATCTATAGCACAGACACAGTGTTATGTGTATGGGTATTCTGAATATATTGTAGCATTGAAAGGTTTGTGTGGGTTTATCTGTGCTTTACTGGATGTCACTGGTATATTGCTCAGCTGTAAATGTCAGGACATCAGCATGCTAAATGAACACCAAGTCTCCTTTTGAGATAAAGTCCAATAATCAGCTTACCATTTGTGTTTAAGTTACAAACTCTACCAGAATACATATAGTATTTCATATGTTCCCTTGAGGGCTATACTTTATAGTGACTCACCAGTCAACCAGTATTTGCTGTGCATATATCATGAAGTGGGGGCTGTAAATGATGAAGTGCTTTATGAAGGTGGATTATTTTCATGTGACTCACACTTATATTATAAGTTTATACCCTTATGATTCTTATCATTCAGTTTCATTTAACACAAGCAAACAACATGTCTCTTGTAAAACCTGATACTCTAGATCAGTGGTTCTCAACCTGTGTAACCTCGGGACCCACATTTTTCCTTGGTCATTAAGTCGTGACCCAAAAATGATTCATTTCTGAGACATTTTCATTTATTACACAAAACAACTTGTGCACTATTCAGCAACGCATATATATGCACATTTTAAACAGTATTTGGGGTATGGAATTGTATTGTGGGGGGTATGTGGGGGTTTGGAGCTTTAGTAGGGAGTAGGGGCAGTATTGCAGGCAGGGGCGTCACAAGGGATGTGTGGCCCTCACAGATACCATCAGAGGGGGTGGCACCGTAATGACTGACAGGAGCCAGATGCAGTCCCTTTATCAGGCATAACAATGTGACACATGGTCACATTTTTGGTTACATATACAAAATGCAGTTACATCGAGTAAATAGATACCAAACATGTCAAGTGTTAAAATTGCATGCACCTCAGCAATGGCGAAAAACTATGCTTCACAACATTGTCCATAGGTGACGTTTTAAAAGCCTGTACAGGTCATCAGTTTAGCGTTAACCATGAATTATGGCCCGAGAATTATTGCTCTCACTCCAACGTTCGCGGTGATACCTAACATGTTTGGTGCATACACATGAATGCCCCACACACGCATGTTTATTCTCATGCAAATGGTGGGGTTGGTTTTAATTTTTAAATATTTATTTTATTATTTTTTATGACTTTAATTTTTCCCCCTTAACTTTATTACTATTGCATAGGAGCTAAAAAGCTCCTATGTGATATTGTATTGAGGTGACAGGTTCTCTTTATGGAAACATCTGGGGTCTAATGACCCCTAATGTCTCCCCTACCCTCCAACACAGGTGATCAAGCACACCATTGTGCTCCATCTCCCGTGCAGCATAGCTTGTTACTGCTGAGACAGGAAACACTATCAGTACAGCAGATCAGAACCGACCTGCTCCCGCTCTCTATTCTGAATGAACTGCAATGGTCCCGAGTCCCCCAAAGGAGAAGGGAACCACGAAAACTATGGCGGTTGGTGGTGTACATAATGTCCATCAGTGACCCCTGTCATGATGTCCCCTGTCAGTGCAGAAGCATTAGCAGGGGCACCGTTGCAAGTTCTCTACTAAGCCCCTGCTAAAGCCCCCCAGAGCTTCTGCACTGACGAGAGACAATATGACAAGGTATACTGATGGACATTATGTGGGCTTGGAATACATAATGTCCATCAATGTACCCTGTCCTAATGTCCCCTGTCAGTGCAGAAGCTGGAGGGGTTGGTGAGGGTGTCTGTATGGGGAAGGGGGGGGCGGCATTAGCAGAGGCACCGCTGCAGGTTCTCTACTAAGCCCCTGCTAAAGCCCCCCAGAGCTTCTGCACTGACAGGAGACAATATGACAAGATATACTGATGGACATTATGGGGGGCTTGGAATATATAATGTCCATCAATGTACCCTGTCCTAATGTCCCCTGTCAGTGCAGAAGCTGGGGACCTGCTTGTACAAAGCAGGACTGAATGTAGAGAGGGCAACTTCCCCACAAGGACACCGCTGCCGCCCATCTGCGCCCTGCCACCCCGAGGCCGGGCCTCGGTGGCCTTGTGGGGAATCTGGGCCTGGTGGGGCACCTATCTTGAAAAGAGAGTGTGATCAGTAAAAAGATTTTTCCTCTACACACATAAATATGCACCCCATCCCGCTTTAGAAGTTCCAGTGTTTTGAAATACTATCCTAATATAAAAATAAATACAATTGAATTGTTTTCATTTAAACCTGGCAATTGACTAGAATATTATAAGAAATCTTTAAACCCTTGGCTTGAAAGAGACACGGTCTCATGCAGGGCCAAATTGACAGTGCCTCTGCAAACGGCAGACCCCTAATCCTTTTTATTTACCTTACCAGGGCTCCCTTTGCCACTCCTTGCTCCTCCACGGCTGGTAGTGGTTGGACCTACTGATTAGCTGCTAGGCCAGAGCACTGTCACATAGGAGGAAGTCACATGTTCCGCCATACCCAGAAGTGCCAGGTATTGTTGTTGGCTGTGAAGGAGCAAGGAGTGGTAGGGGGCACGCATGTAAGATGCATATAGGGGGGTCAGGGTGGGGCACATTGCAGAGACGTTATCACTTTGATCTGCACATTCAAGGAACATTCATAAATGGATATTCTAGTACTCATATTTACTTAAAGGAGAACTATGGGGTCAGTGTTTTTCCCCATAGTTCTCCTTAGGGTAACGGGAAGACACAAACTAGCGTCCTCCCGTTACCCTAAGCTCAGTATACCTCGAGCTACAGCTCGCGGTATACTGAGACGCCGCAGCCGGAGCGGATCCCGACGTAGATGACTGGATCCGCACAGCTGCGTGAGTGACAGCTGGCTCTGCCTATCTAGAGGCAGAGCCAGCTGTACCCGCCCCGTCCGTTCCGCCAGTCAGCGCTGGCAGATCGGAGCGGGGAGAGGGGAATCCAGCCCCTCCCCCTGTCACGGCAGAGAGCCGTGACAGGATCGAGAGGTGAGCGAACCCGCTATGTGTTCGCTCACCTCCCGATCTACTGAGCCGACCTGTGACAGTCTCATTGTCACAGGTCGGCTAGAACTATGAGGTGAGTGGAAATCACTCATCTCATAGTTCTCCTTTAACAAGCAGTAAGTAGCTTTTAAAACAAGCTATCACTGACCTCTGTGGCTGCTGTCGCTATGGAGCAATTCATCTTTAAATTTCACAAACCCTTTTTCAGCACCCTACTCTCCCTCCCAGAGCTCCTAATTTGTGTTTCCATAAGAGATTGCTTACTCTCTGCTGGGAAGGGGGAATAGTGTGAGCTGACCTGGTTTAGGACTTTAGTGCTTTTGCTGTGAACTTGAAGGTAAATAACTCTACAGTGCATGCAGCTACAAAGGTCAGCGAGCATTTGTTCTAAAGCTAATTCACTGTTTGCTGTGAACGTGTAAATATATTTATGTCCACAGCGTGAACATGTGTTCTTGTCCTGTACCATATACCATTGGGATTTTAGATTGTGTCAGGTGCCTGCCTACCCAGCACCTGTTTTGTAGCTCTGGGTAGTTGAACCTGGGTCTCTGAGGTGGTGGTGCTGTAGCATTGCCTTTGAATCACTGGGAGGACTCAGCTCTCCTTACAGATAACTACTCAGCAGTTTTTCTCTTGGCTCTCTAGCTCCACCTGGTTACCAGCTTCACTCAATCTGCCATCATCCCAGCCTTCAAATACTGAGCATTTCCTGTGCTCTGAGCCCGTTGGCTTGGGTTTGTTCCTGTGTGTTCTGCTGCTGGATTGTTAGCTGGACATTATTAAGACTTTGGCCTGTTTCCTGACTACTCTTCTGCCTTCTGATTTTGTACCTCACTGCCAGTTCGTGTTAGACCTCAGCCTGTTTCTTGACTACTCTCCTGGATCCTGATTTTGTACCTGATTGCCAGTTTGTTGCTGACTTTGCTTGCCTGACACTGCTGAACCTAAACCTCAGCCTGGCTCCATGTTGGACTCTACCATCCACAGGTACCTTATGTAATAAACGGGCCAATATGTCAGTGGACCCAGCTGAGGTCGTTAAGTCTCTTACATGCCAAGGACAGTTGATTGGTGTCCATGATGCACACTTTTCGTCCTTGTACTCTAAGCTGGATGAACTGGCATGGGGAAATCTTTGTTGCAGGCCAGGTCTACACCAGCTCTGACACCTGCTGCTGTACCAGTTCAAGCCATCTCTTCTGAGCCACCCAAACTTCCCTTGCCTGAAAAATTTGGGGGTGATACTGAAGATTATAGAGGCTTTTTGAACTTATGCCATCAACACTTTCACAACAGGCCAGAGACATTTAATACTTCAAGTGCTAAAGTGACTTTTGTAATATCCTTATTAAAGAGGAAAGCTCTGGCATGGGTCACCTCTTATCTTGAACACAATGATCCATTACTGCAAGACGCCGAGAAGTTTCTATCTTCCCTCCAGACTGTTCTTGATCAACCTGGTAAAATGTCTGCAGCGGAAAGTTCTCTTTTGGGCTTAAAGCAGGAGTCTAGAACAGTCACTCATTATGCCATAGACTTTTGTACATTAGCTGCAGAGACAAGTAGGAGTACTAGTGCCCTGCAGGCTGCTTTTTGCAAAGGTTTGGCAGACCACAGAAAGAATGAACTTGTGTATAGGGATATCCCAGGGGATCTTGAAAAATCTATAGAGTTATGTGTTTGACTGGATTTTTGCTATCAAGAAAGGCGTCAGGAGATGGATTGGAATCAGAAACGACCATGTGCTGTATTTCGTTTGGCACCTCCTTTTCAAAAACCACCTGAGCCTAAACCTGAGATTTCTGTTGAGCCTGTTAAACTGGTAGAGCCTATGGAAGTCAATCGTCTTCGCTTGACACAAGCCGAAAGACAAAAAAATGTGCCCTGGGCCTATATTTATACTGTGGACTGAAAGGACACTTGCTATCCTCTTTGTCAGGACCAGCTGGGGACGCACGCTGTCAGAACAAATAGTGACGAGTTGTTTCACCTATAGTAGACGCCGTTCTCATAAGGCAAGCACGCCTACCGGTACTTGGATGCCCCCAGAACTTAAACTATATGTTCTGATCAGGTGATGCCACAGTCTGGCCAGAGGTGCTGAACCGAGGTATGGACCGAAGTAGAAAGACACTACCAGAGAGTAATCAGGGACGAGCTGAGGTCAAAGGCTGGTGGCTGGCAAGGGTAATTCGGACACAGGCTAAGGTCAGGGCGGGCAGCTGGCAAAGGGTAATTTGGACACAAGCTGAGGTCAGGGCTGGCAGAAAGCAAAGCGTAATCCAGGGACAGGCCAAGGTCAGAACCGAAGACAAACAAGATTTGCAGACACAGGATTTGCAGGGACAGAGCACAGCTTGTATAGCAAGAACTATCACAAGCACTGGGAAACAGGCTGATGATGCTTAAATAGGGCGCCACCAGCAACAAGGCCAATCCCAGAGCAGGAGGTGTGTGGTTAGGTTAATTAGGCCAATGCAGGCTGCCTGACATTCTTGCCCTTCCCGTCCAGTAAAAGGGAGGGTTTAACCCGGGTTGGGGGAGCCATCTTAGACCTCGTTAGTCATTCCTCCAAAACCAAGTTGACAATGCCTGCAATATTCCATGTAATGTCACACTCAGAATACTGTGAAGCTTTTGTGGCCTCTGGAGTTGCTGGCATATTCATGGATTACAGTTTTGCTAAAAAAGCCCAACTTTCCTTTAGTTTCTAAGCTGAAACCCCTATGTGTCACTACGCTATGTGGTCAGCCTTTAGGAAAAGGCATTGTGGAATTTGAAACTAAACCAGTCATCCTACAAATCGATGCATGCCACAAGGAAGAGATTACCTTGTCCCTTATAGACTCTCCTTTCATGCCTGTTATACTTGGATACCCCTGGCTGCAACAACATAACCCCTCTTTTGACTGGGTTACTGGAGAATTAACTTCCTGGGGTCTTCTTGTCAGTCGAACTGTATACTCCACCCCAAAAGACTACAATTTGGCCTTTTAGCTTCTGGAGAGATACCATCTCCTTTGCCACATGAATACCATCAGTTCGCTGATGTGCTTAGCAAGAAGAAAGCAGAAGTTCTGCCTCCATACCACTTCTTTGACTGTGCTATCAATCTGGTTCCTGGGGCACCCCTTCCCAAAGGGAAGACGTATCCACTCTCACAGCCAGAGCAGAAGTCTTTGGAGAAATATTATACAGGACAGTTTAAAAAGAGGTTTTATTCACCCTTCTTCTTCAGCAGTAGGGGCAGGTTTTTTTCTTTGTTGGAAAGAAAGATGGAGGTCTTAGACCATGTATCGATTATCAGGGTCTAAACCAAATAACAGTGAAAGATTCTTACCCTTTGCCTCTCATGCTGGAGTTATTCGAAGTCCTAAAAGGAGCTACTATCTTCACAAAGTTGGACTTACGAGGGGCATATTATCTGATTTGTATAAAAGAAGAACAGTTGAAGACAGCTTTTAATACTCATTATGGGCACTGTGAGTATCAAGTCCTGCCATTTGGACTCTGCAACGCCCCTGCTGTTTTCCAACGTTTTATGGATGAAGTGTTCCAAGATTTCAGGAACAAGTTTGTCATTATATACCTAAATTACATCCTAATCTTTTCAAAAACTTACCAGGAATACATATCTTATATGAGGCAGGTGTTACAGCGCTTGCGTGAAAACCACCTATATGCTAAAATAGACAAGTGCGCTTTTCATCAAAGTCAAATACCCTTCGTAGGGTACATCATAAGCCCTGAAGGTTTCCATATGTATCCACAAAAGGTCTGGATATGGATCTTCATTGGCCCCAACCAAACACCTTAAGAGGGATCCAAAGATTTTTGGTGTTTGCTAATTATTACAGACGCTTGGTTTAAGGGTTTGCCACCAGAGCCGTAGCTAGCTCCTTTTGCGCCCGAGGCAAGAACAGAAAATTGTGCCCCCCACCAACAGATGTGTGCGGTATGTGACTTCATGCGCCCCGCCTCCAGGATGGAGGCGCGCATGTGCAGAATGCGCTGGTCGCCAAATCCAAAATAGCATAAAAATGTGTTTAGTTTGAAGAAACTAATGAAAACATTTTTAGTTTCGTTTCATTTAGTCCAAAACTAATTTAAAGTCTTTGCACATGTCTAGTAATATGTGTGCATGAGTGTGAGTGTGCGTGTGTGTCAGTGTGCGTGAGTGTGTAGGGGGTTGTTTTTATTTTTTTATATTATTATAATTTTTTTACTGTTGGGGGGCTTTGGGGAAATATTGGGGGTCTAAACAGATCCCTGACATTTCCCTTTTGAAAAAGAAAAAGAGATTGAGGACACAGAGTCCTCTGCCCATACAGGTGGGGGAGAGCAGTGGGGATCTGAGGAGAAGCTGGAGCCTGTGCCGCTCCTCTTCTCCCTGCCGAGCCGCGGTTGTGTTGGCCTCCTGGTTCCCCTGTTGCCAATGGCGCCCTGTACTCGAATGGCAACAGGGGCAATGGGGAACAGCCAGGCCAGCCCTGGCTGCACCTCCTCTCAGCTGCGCCTGAGGCGAGTGCCTCACTCGCCCCATGGTAGCTACAGCCTTGTTTGCCACCATAGCTTCTCCCCTTACTGCTATGACCAAGTAAGGTGCAAACTGTAGAGTATGGTTCTCTGAAGCAGTGTCTGCATTCCAATGATGAAAAGAGATGTTAGTGCAGCTCCGATTCTCCAAGTTCCTAAATCTGATCTTCAGTACATTGTTGAGGTTGATGCCTTCGGAAGTGGGGGCTGGGGCTGTGCTATCTCAAAGGCACCCAATATCAGGCAAGATCCACCCAGTTGCATTTTTTTCTCCTGCTGAAATTAATTATGATTTGGGGAATTGAGAACTTCAGGCTATTAAACTGACCACAAAAACTTGTATCTTCAGTTTGCCAAATGTCTGAATTTATGTCAGGCCTGTTATTAATGTCTTGTAAGGCTGTTTTTGGAGACCAAAATGTCAGGACTGTTAACATTATCGCTGACCTGCTGTTGAGACTTGCTGGAGGGCATCCGAGAGACACAAGTAGGTCACCAGCACACCATGGATCTCCGTCAATATTAATAAAAGTGTTTTGGACAAAGATTCTTGGTGTGCTGGTGACATACTTTTATCTCTTGGATGTATGCAACATCAACTACAGAGTCAATTCAGCACTCATTCAACCAGTGGTATAACAGTCAGGGCTGCAGTGGGATCTGTACATGCTGAAAGAAATGGCATGACTCCACGAAAGTAATGTACTGTCCTGGGGAGTTATATACCCCAGAAGCCAGGAGTTCATCTGACTCTGTATTGACTCTGTATCAACCATAGCTGGAATGGCAAGAATGCTTTCACGGCCAATATACTGTATGTACACACATTTTATGATGATGCTGACATCTGGACTACTTGCAATAACTTTAATAGGAGCTGAGATGCTGAGTTATATAGACTTTCTCCTCTGTTCTTCTTGAATGGGCTTTTTTATGGAGTTACAATCATGACTACAGAATACACAATTTCATTTCCATGTGTCGAAGCTATGTGGCTTCAAGTGGTATTGTCAGGTGTTAACAGGTGATGTGAGAGTTAAATAATCTGTGATGTCTTCGGTTTATGACACCTTAAAAAATAAGTTACAGTATACTGTATATGTGCATAATCGTGATCTGGTCTCAATATAAACTGCTTGGTTATACTCTTCGGTGGATCTTCTGTGCTTCAATGCTTGATTTTCTTGCATGCTTATATGGACCTTGTAGTGCTGCATAATATTTCTGCTATCCATACTACTTATCATTAGAGGCCACGCTTATGTCTTATGCATTATTCCTTTCTTTTTTTGGATGTTTTTTTTTTTGTTTGTTCAATAGATGTTTGTTCAAATACAGTGTATTATAATAATGAAGTAAATAAAGTAATATAACAAAAAGGTTTATTAAGGAAACTTTTATCAAGGAAACAAGGTAGAATCAATTGTATGTAAACCAATAGAGCCAAAAAGGTAATAAACAATACAAACAGTAGTCATTTAATGACAGTGTGCAAAGCCCTAAGGCATATACACCAGTGCAAAGCGTGGGTCGAGAAGGCCCCAGGAGATAGGGTGATAAAGGTGGTGACCGTCCATTGTCAAAGCATTAGGTATTAGGGTGACTGGAGTTAGAAAGGGTAGAAGGGACAAAACAAATTTGTTTTTTTTTGCACCATTCCTTTAAACCATTTTCCTTTGTAGGTCTATAGCTTCCACTAATATACATGATCATTTTCCATTGAATTGCCAAGCCTGGGAATTTTAGTAGTTTTATTTAAAAGAATATGAACTGCAAATGATTACACAGATTCTCATGTTGCAACATTTAGAAATGGAGTGCTGCTGCGTTCACCCCCATCATGCTTAGTGGAGTTCTTTAGTTTTGTTTCTTCATGAAAGTATTGAACTTGTGCACCACCTAGTGGTAATCCCAGATATTGTCAGATTCTGTAAAAGCTTCTTTCAAGGAAACGTATGCTAAGAGAAAAATCCACCACTTTCCTTCTAAAAAATGCTTGTTGCTTGGCTTTCATGTTCAGCGGATTAAATATTTTTTGAGTTACTGGCCCCCATGAAACATTTGCCTCGGTTACAACTGGACCAAAAAGTTAAACAAAATAATGTGAATGTACAGTATGTAAAGCACTGCATTAATTGTTGGTGCTATATACATTAGGGCTGCAACATCTAATCAATTGAATCGATAATCCTTTATGAGAATATTTGGAAACTATTCTCATTATCGGTTAGTTGGTTGGGGGGGAGGAGAGAAAGAGAGATTTTTTTAATGCATCCAATCGATTAGTTGAAAATATAATCGGGCAACTAATCGATTATGAAAATAATAGTTCGCTGCAGCCCTAATATAAATACATGTAATAAGTAATATAAAAAATAAATAAATATAAAGGGAATCCAACAATTAATAGTGGAACACGGGGGAAATCCTTTAATTAGGATACCTGTTCTGGCAACTCTCTAAGAAAAGATTTCCCCTCACTTTGGATGAATTTTATCTCCCTTCCTGTTGTAAATCCATTACAGGAAGTAAGGGAAAATCTCCCCAATGGGGGGTAGACATCAGAAAGACCCAAATAAATGTTATCCATTCCCTACTCTATTCAAAACAAAAAAAAAAGGGCTTCAGATATACTTAAACTGTATCTGCACACGAGGTACCATAATCAAGCTTCATCCAAAACTAAATGAATCAATTTAGGTGAAGTTATACTGTAATTAAAGGTGGCAAGTTTTGTTCGTTGATATCTTTTATATCATGTATAACATTGAATTGATTATTTTATTCAAAGTTTTATACTTGTCTTTACAGCCATGGCATTCTTCTTTGGCAAGTTTTCATGGATTGCATTGACTCTTGGCATCTTGGTGGGCTTCTTTACAACATTTCTTGTTTTTCACACCATCCTTCAGAGTTCGAGAACAAAGCCACCACTAGCCATTCAGTCCTGGAGATATATGGAGAAGCTACGGTCACTTGATGAGTTTCCCCATACTCACCTTTTAGGTAAACTAAAGAATTAAGAGAAATCATACAACTTTGTTTTTTCCCCTCATTGTTATTATTAATGACTAATTGCCAGTATCTTTTGAAGACAGACAGGGGATTTAACTGGCATGTCCCAAATAATGAAGCTATACCAGGTATAGCTAAACTTCGGCCCTCCAGCTGTGGTGCAACTACAAACCACATTATGCATCTGCCTCTGAACGTCATGTCTGTGGTTGTTAGAGACTTTGCTATGCCTTATGGGCCTTGTAGTTCCACAGCAGCTGGAGGGCCGAAGTTTGGCAACCCTGGGCTATACCATTCAAGCGATATACATATGGTAGGACACCACCATGGCATTTTTTTTTACAAGCAGGAGTGCTATTGAAATAAATTTTAGGGCTGAAGTTCAGGTAAATTGTCTGATAAAAGAGGACAAAGGGGAACCCATTGTCCCAAATATCACTTATTCTTGGAAAACAATGTTTTTAAGCTCAAAAGGGTAGAGCAAAACATTAGTATTTCCCTAACAGGTCTGTCATTGAATTCACAGTATCCTAGTTGTTCATTATGCAAAACACCCTCTTCTGAAAAACAAAACAAAGTACAGTTCATTGAAAGAAATGTATGTGTTTATTATCAGGAACAAATATTTCCCTGCAGGGGTGTTACATTTTCAATTTAACTCTCCATAAACCTATAAATACATAGCTGAAATACAAATATGGGAGCTGTTTTATTTGCAATATAGTTTGTAATTTTGTCCAGCCAGTTCTGACATTTACACAGTTCTGCCATACACCACAGCCAGAATGGTGACCACGCTGTTCTTTTTTACAGTTAAGAAATACAGATTGGTCAACTCCCAGCATGTGATTGGATAATGAAGGAGCAGCTGCACAATGATGAGCTCATCATTCTGCTGTCACCTCCTGTCAGCATGTTCCTTCCTAGCACAGTGCACAAAACATTTATGGTATATTTTAGGGCCGGTTCACACCATAAACTCCGCGTTCGGCTTCTGGAACACACTGGAACGCAAGCCGGCCGGCTCCCTGCGTTCAGGGGTGGGAGGGGGCGTGGAGGTGCATTGAAGTCAATGGCCTGTAGTACGATTGTTTGATCCCGGAACGCAGGCACATTAGTGCTTGCGTTCCGGTCCAGTGCGATCTGCAAAAATACTGCGAGCACTATTTTTGCAGATCGCACTGGACAGGAACGCAGGCACTAATATGTCTGCGTTCCGGTTGCGGGCGATCGCACTGTGGGTGGAGGGCGAGGCTGTGGTGCCATTGACTTAAATGCACCACCATGCCCCCTCCCGCCCCTGAATGCAGAGAGCCGGGCGGCTTCTGTTCCAGTGCATAAGCACAAAGAGGGGCGCCTTTCCTGGTGCAGATCACTTTTATTTCAATAAACATAAATAGAAAACCGAATCATACTCACAAACATGAGTGTCACAAAGTCATGAGGTGAGGACTGACAAGCAGTGAGATGTCCACTAGGTGATACCAGTATAGTGGTGACGTTAACGCGTTTCCGGGGCACGCCCCCTTCATCAGAACATCGAGGCCGAACGCACTGGAACGCGGAGTTTGAGGTGTGAAACGGCCCTAAGACTTTAATTTAAGAATTTCTGCCAATCTTGCCATATGTTTAATGCTAGTCTCTCACTAACCAATTAATTTCACTTTCCCATTCAGCTATGTTGTCCTACATCAGTCATGGCTAACCTGTTTGAGCCAGAGTGCCCAAACTGGATCACTAAAATGTATCTCAAAATGCCAACCCTGCAAGTAGACCTGAATACTAATGATTTCTTTTAGACACACACATCACAACGCATTAAAACACACACATCACACACTCAATAATGCAGAATACCATCCGCTATAGAGGACTACAATTCTCAGCAATACAATAGCAGAGGTCATGAGTAAATAAGGCAGAGTGCATGGGACTGTACACCCCATTGACACCCATCATACCATAACCATAAACCCAAATAATAAAAGTAAAACACAACAGTGATTGTGGAAAAAACTATAGGTCGCGGCCCCTTTATTGGGTTTTAATCAATTTAACCAATAAATAGACTTTAACCTTTATTACCAAACAAAACCACTGTTAACCACTAACAGATCACCATGCTTAGTCACCAAGACTCAAGCAGCAATTACTTACACCAACCAAATTACCGTTTACCAACCACTGTCCATTCACAAAGTGGGGGACATTACCCAAAAGCCAGGTGACCAACCTGGCCCCACCCCACCACCACGGCCTGGACAATCATATTTTACAAATCAGCACTGATAATGGCAATACCAATGTCTAATAAAAGGTATGTGTTTGTCTATGGTTAAGAGTAGGAGCAAGTAGGACATCCTTGTAAAGCGTTTAGCAACTCACACTGACTATTCAGTTCTTTTCCTGACAATGATCAGCCAAGGGATGTGTGGAGAGGTCAAGGAGTGCCCTCAGATATATTGTAACCATCTATATAGAGTGACAGTCATCTCATGTCTTCTAAATAGATTAATATATTCACGTATGTGATTTTTTTTTATTTATTTTTTTAGATAAAAGTGAAGTAAGTGATGTACTTTCACAAAAGGTCAGAATACTTTGCTGGATTATGACTGGACCAAATAATTTGGACACCAAAGCCATTCATGTGAAGTACTCTTGGACACGCCACTGCAATGTTATCCTATTTATGAGTTCGGTCACCAACAATAGCTTCCCAACAGTGGGATTGGACACCAAAGAAGGGAGAGATCAACTGTACTGGAAGACCATCAAAGCATTCCAGTATGTGCATAATAACTACCTGGAGAAAGCTGACTGGTTCCTAAAAGCAGACGATGATACCTATGTTGTGGTGGAGAACTTACGTTGGATGCTTTCAAATTTTACATCTGACCAGCCCATCTACTTTGGGAAGCGATTTAAACCATTTGCCAAGCAGGGGTACATGAGTGGTGGAGCTGGATATGTACTTAGTAAGGAGGCTCTGAAACGCTTTGTGGAAGGTTTCCATAATGGGACATGCAAGCACACCACATCCGTGGAGGACTTGGCACTGGGCCAATGTATGGAGAAAATGGGTGTTATAGCTGGAGACTCCAGGGACACTGTACAAAGAGAAACATTCCACCCATTTACACCTGAGTCACACCTTACAGATCAATATGATAAGAGATTTTGGTATTGGAGTTACAGCTTATACCCTATTGTGGAGGTAAGGCGTATAGGCAATTTTGCTGGATCTTTGTTTACAGTGACACTTTAAACCTTAAAAAAACCTTAACCATTAACAAAAATGTATGTTATTTGTGTATCACTCGGCTGTAGACCCTCACATCATCTCTAAATTCATGCTGACACTGTCCTTCCTTCTGCAGGGTGGCTGCTTTTCTTCCCTATGGTCCCTGTGTGTGTTGCGAAGTAGCTACCGCTTCAAGCTTACTCCTGTGATGGACTACAATCTCACGCTTTTGTTAACTAATTTGTGTTGAAGGTATAGTCTATCACAGGAGCAAGCTTGGAAGGAAGGACTGTGTCAGCATGACGTCAGAGATGATTTGAGGATCTATAGCCGAGTGATGCACAAATAAGCTAAATTTTTGCTAATAGTTAAGGTTCTTGAATGCATTTTTAAGATTTAACTCTTGAGTTTAGTGTTACATAAAGGAATCCTTTAAATACACTGCATCCTTTCTATTATATGAACCTATGAAGCTGATCAAAGTCGTTTGGTTGTGTAGCTGGACTGGATTTACCATTGACGTGAGAAAGACATCGGTGTAAGGTCCCAACTAAGAGTGGTTAATTATGCTGGTATAGGTTGTCATATAGGATTGCTACCAATTAGAAGGGAAAGAAGAGGAGTGGGGCATTGTGGCGTACATAGCATGCTGTGGTAGAACATGAGTATGACTTAATTGGCAAAATTCAAACTGTGGTTTAGGCCAAATAAGCATGGAAAAACAGAGCCAGGTTTTCATTAACATTATGATAAGCAAATGTTTTTCTATCTGGGAACAGGGGAAGGTTATACCTGCTTAGTTTCCTTGTACACTTTGCAAAAGTGTACATTTTATTCATGAATGTGTTCCATTTATAATAACACTAATATTATGTTTCTGGTAGAAAGGATGGCAAAGTTATGTGGAAATTTAAACTTGCCTATTTTTTTAATGTATGGAGAGAATGAAAACCCCAAAACAAAATGTACATATGAACAATAACTTTTTTTTAAAAATTCAGCAATAATAAAGCTAAAGGGAGAATGGCTTTAGTCCCTCCTTTTGTTAAAGTAAACCTTCCCTGGCCTGAGCCAGTAAACCTGCCCTGGCCTCTAATGTAACATTATTGCTTAACTGAAAACACCTTGTGGAAGCCTAGGTTAGTCATATTGATCCTTGTGTCTCCGTGGAATCTTGGATCCCAGCCTTAAGGTGGCCATACACTCTACAACCATCGCAAGACCTTAGATCTGCCTATCTTGGACAGGCAGATCGCACTCTAGATCATCGCAAGCCCGTTCCCCTGAGGGGCGGGCTTCCGATGACCGCAATGCTGAACGGGCAGTGTGAGCGTGCGCACACCGGCCCGTTCGGCATTTGTCTTCCGAGCACCGTTCTAACCAGCCAAGAATCGTGCGATTCCCGGCTGGTTTTCGAACATGCTGGTTCGACGGAAGACGTGCGACCGTACAGTAGAAACGGTCGCACGTCTCCGTTCACACTGCTCGATTCTCGTACGATCGCGGGATTTCCCGCGATTCTCGTACGAGAATCGAGCAGTGTATGGGCACCTTTACAAGGAGGGTTATCTTCTACTCAAGTAAAGCTAAAGCCCTTCACGCTCTTGATGCTATGCAACCTCCTTAGATGGTCCATTAAATTCAAGTGATCTGAAAATAATCATGGTGTCAATCAGAAAGTCTGCTGGGTATGGAAGAGTGTTAATAGCAGTTAATAGTGTTTTGCTAATGTTACCATATTATGTGTAATATATTTAGTTCATTATTGTTATATAAATGTTATCTATTTATCTCCTCTGCAGGGTCCCCAGTGCTGCTCAGATCTGGCTATATCATTTCACTATGTTGATCCTCAACTTATGCATACTCTGGAGTACTTTGCCTACCACTTGAGAGCATATGGATACCAGTATCGCTACCAGCCCCCGCTGCCAGAGCCTGCAGACAAGCTGCCAATACACAAGGAGGAGGGAAATATAGACAGATTTCCAGTGCCTATTGAGGAAAATAAGCTGAATGCTATACATTCAAATGACACTGCCTCTTCCTCATGAACTAGGTGTGTCATAAAAAAATGGACTGTGCAATACAGTTTAAATGAAGAAATAAGTGCCCTATTTTTTTAATTTATTTTTTAATAAATTCCTTATTTATATTTTTTGAAACATACAATATAAAATGTAAGAAGAAACATTTACAGATCATTATCTTTACACAAATAAATTAAGACATGAATGGGCCTCTCAGGCCCAACCCGATAAAAATGTAGACTGATTAAGCTGCATAAAACAGGACAAGGACTCGAACAAACAAACAAAAAATTATAAGTCCCTCTTTCCTCCAATAGTCACTATCCTGAGTCTCGTCTTATTGTCAGATACTCAGCTGAATTTATAAACTCCCTCCAATGAAAGCAAGTTTTCCGGAAACTATAGGAGGTGTATTTAATAGAGCTCGTAAGGTCTTCCATAAGGTAAATTTCCTAAATGCGATCTAACCATTGATATATATTAGGTGGTTCAGGTCTCTTCTACAAGGCTGGGATACAGGCACGTGCAGAATTAACCAAGTGCCTCACAACTGAGTATTTATAAGCTATAATTGAAATTAAATTGTGTTGGAGTAAAAAAACAGCTGGGTCTCTTGCAATTGGAGACTCACAGAATGTTTGGGTCATCGCCTGAACCTGGTCCCAAAACTTCTGCAATACTAAACAAGACCAAAATACATGCAACATGTCTGCTTATGAGTTCCGAAGAAAATAGGTCACCAGCACTCCATAAGTTAAAATGAATGAGTCCTTTTAATGGACATGAAGGGGGGGCGGACTAAGTACCCCATGCCAGAGCCCCAGTAAAAAAAGCAAGATTCCCTAAAATAAGAATTTGAGGGGACTGCTCCTTGTAAGAAAACAATTTTAGCTACCGCTGTAGTAGGCATTATAGTTGGATGATTTTTAATCTCCTTCGGAATTAAGGCAGAAACATAGCACCATGGAACACCAGATAACGGAGCTACAGAGTACGATTGTTCCATTTCTTGGTCTGATTTCCAGTCTACCATGTTAAACGCCTTTTTGGCATCTGTAGATAGAATAATGCATGGAGCATCTTTCGACAGGGCATATTGAACAGCATCTAACGCTTTGGTAGTGTTGTCCCTAGCTTCTCTTGTAGGGACAAAACCTACCTGATCTAAGTAAATGAGATCACCCAGATGGGGTGCCAGTCGAAGGTACAATATCTTGGCAAAAAGTTTAATATCAACGTTCAACAGGGAAATAGGTCTATAGCTAGGGCATAGGGAGGGATCCTTTTCTTCTTTAGGAATAACTGTAATATGAGCCATTATTGATCCCGGGGGCATGGAACAACCCTCACGTAAAGAATTATTATTAGTAAGAAAAGGAGACAATATTTACTATAAATATTGTCTATAATATAGAAGAGTAAACCCATCTGGGCCTGGTGCCTTACCTGTTTGAGTAAATTTAATTGCAGTCCCCAATTCTTGGACAGATATAGGGGACTCTAAGTGAGCACTGATCAGTGGACTTAAAGACGGAAGATATGCATGTTGCAGATCCTCTCTAATCCGAGTGGTATGAATAGCAGGGCTCGTTGAGGATTTCCCCCAAGGTAGATTATAAAGACTCTTATAATATTCACTGAATGCTTCAATATATATATAAGGTACAGTAAGTTTAGTTCCTGTGGTTGAATGTGTCCCCAAAAATTGTAAAAAATGCATTTCAGTATAGCGTTGCATGACGGAAAGAAAGTCAGTCAAAGTACCCCAGTGCTGAATACTGAAAAATGGCCTGGACAGGAAGGGGGTTTAACACTGCAGACTTCAAGTGGTTAAAGGCACAGGGACACACAAGGGACACCGCACATCACAACGGCAGCTCAGACCCCCCATGCGTCACTGCACCAAATCAGACAAGCAAAACAAATGGCAACCACACTCATCAACTCATAACCAGCTTTAAAGCAAGGTGCACATGGAAGGTCTTTAAACAGTACAACAGCAAAACGTTTCCCAGCACACTCACCAGCCAGCATGCAAAAAAAAAGGGTTAAAAACAGAAGTTTTAGATACATGTCTTCTGCAGAATATGTGAAAGCCGCACTGCCTCGCAACCAGTTTATGTTTTGCTACATGTGCTCCAAGATGGAGACTGTCATAGGTTAGTGTTAGGACCGCACTACACAGAGGGTCCTTGACAAGGCAGTGCGGCTTTAAAATATTGCGGCTTTTTCCACTATTTTCTATTCTGCTCATTACCATGGAGGTGGTATAATATTCGGCTATTCACTCACTGCCGTTCGGCCCATATGTGAATAGGGGCGAACGGCAGCGCATTAGCTGCTGGAGCTTCAGCTCAGCCGATCCAGATGTTGGATCGGCTGAGTCGAAGTCCTTCTGCACTTCGCCACAGCCGTACTGAGCCGAAGTGAATAGCCAAACGTTGTTCGGCTCACTTCACTTCGGCTGGGCTATTCACTGAGCTGCCTTCGGCAGCTTTGTGAATAATGCCCCTAGTCTGTGTTTCATCTACTCCATGCTAATTTTTTAGGTGTCTGTGATATCTTATTAATAAAGATATATTTTAGGGATGCACCAAACCTTTGGCTGCCGAAACATTTTGGATTGAAATGGTACTTTGGGCAAAATGCTGAAAGTACAATATTTTGGCTGAAAATCCAGTGCATCTCTAGTTTCTCTCCTAGCTGAGCGCTGCTCCGTGTTCCGTCTGGCACGGCAGCATCCAGCAGGGAGGAGATAAACTTTCAGGAGACCGAGCGGTGCGCGGAGGAGACAGCGGTTAGCAGACACAGGTGGCCAAGCCGGTGGTGCAGGAAGGAGTCAGCTGTGTCACAAGAGACCGAGCTCTACTCCTTGCACCGCCCTCTCAGCCTCTGTGACAGTGAGTCAGGATGGAGAGCAGGTACAAGCGCTGATCGCTGAGTGTTTGTAAATAATTGAGGACATATTATGTTTACTGTGTCCCCAATTTTGAATGAACAGGAAGTGATCTACATCACTTCCTGTTCATTCATAATTGTGCACCAGTAACTCGTACTATATCCACAGTTTATGAATGGACCAGAACACTCAGTATAGAGGCTTCCTGTTCATTCATGATAGAGGCTGCAGAAAAAGAGATTAAGGACTTGTGTCCTCAATCTCTTTTTCTATTTCAAAAGGGAAATCAGGGGTCTGTTTTAGACCCCTGATATTTCCCCAGAGCCCCCGACAGTAAAAAGACTTTTTGGGGTACTGAAATCTATTGCAGTTTCACAGAAGAACACAAATTTTAACCTGGGCATGTTGGTTATCTATTTACCGTATATACTCGAGTATAAGCCGTCCCGAATATAAGCCGAGGTACCTAATTTTACAAAAAAAAATGGGAAAAAGTATTGACCCGAATATAAGCCGAGGGTGAGTAATGAGGCATCTAAGTAACCTCATCTTTTACATTTTACAAAAAAAATGGTTTTATATTGTGTTTTGGGGCACTAAATTTAACTTAAGTACTCTTTCCACTACATTTTTGGGTTTGATAAGTTGCGCTAATGTTGTGCAACAAACAAATTTGCAACTGCCACCATTTTATTCTACAGCAGTGGTTCTCAACCTTCCTAGGGCCGGGACCCCTTGGTAACATTTGCCAAGTTGTGGTGACCCCCAAAAGGTAAAATTTCGGGATGACGCGGCTGCTGCAGCGACATCTGGCGGCGTGGCGGGAGAACTGACACTGCTGCGCTAGATGAGGGCTGAGGAGGACTCTCAACTAGCACAGCAGAAATCGCACAGCGACCCACAGGTTGAGAACCGCTGCTGTAACAGCTAAAATGACAAACCATAATTGATAATAAAAGGTTTATGTTTTCTTTTAGAAAAAAAAACTATTATTTTTATTATTATTTATTATTAGAGGGGGTGACACCAAAATGACTCAGTCATATTGGTGTCACCGCCTCCACTGGTGGCATCCGGGTGCGGGCTGCACCCCCTTGTGACGCCACTGAATGCTGGAACTTGTAGTTCCCTAGGTGATATGCGGAGGCTGTACAACTACAAGTCCCATCATGCCCTCATTATCCCTGTACACCACATATCACCCTGGGAACTACAGGTCCGAGCATGCCCTCATTGTCCTTGTACACTTCCCCTCCATATCAAAGTGTTATTATTCCTAAATAAAATGTATGTGGACAGGATTAGGTGCCGGAAATCCACCATTGGGGAGGGCGGTGATGCCTGCAAATTGTGTACTGACAGTGTAGAAACCTTCCACAGGAAAGTTCTCTCTCTTTTATTGACCTGGATTATTATATACAATATACAGTATATCTATTAGTGATATACAACACGTCACACAATGCACAGGACACAGAAACATATGAATTGGGCACTAGGACTTGATGAAGCTTACAAGCTCACAGACACACACACACAAACACTGTGACAGACACACACACATTCAATGACACACTGACAAACACAGTGACACACACACATACAATGACACACACATGCAATGACACACACATGCAATGACACACTGACAAACACAGTGACACACACACACACACACACACACATACAATGACACAGCAAAAGCCCGGAGCCCGGTCCACTCAACTTACTACATGATTACCGCCGGGTCTGCCTGTTTCAATATTGTGCTCCTCCCGGCCAGCCCGCTTATCTCTACCCGGCGGCCCCCCGTTGTTATGCCACTGACTCCCGGCGACCCCTGGCAAATTGTCATTCGACCCCCGAGGGGGTCCCGACCCACAGGTTGAGAACCGCTGTTCTACAGGGTCCAGGCTTTCATAAAATATATAATGTTTGGGGGTTTTAAGTAATTTTCAGGCCTAAAATGTGGATTATACATGGGTGCAAAACAAATGAAAAAAAGGCCTTTGTCCTTAAGGGGTTAAATGAACCTTATGCTTTGCACTGCATTGGCAAAACACAGATTACCTTTAAAGTGAAAATTTACCACTTGCTGCCCAGAGCAATTTCTTACATTTGCACACACATAATGAAATCTGAATTTTTGGCTAGAAAACAGCTTCAGACTCCCAAACAATTATATATTTTCTGAAACCAGATGCTTCAGAATAAAAAGATGCTAATTGCAATTTTATGTGTTGCACGTTATTTGCGTAAATGTTTTTCAAACAAGTATTTTTAGGATAAAATACACTAAAATGAAATTTAGTGCACAGAAGCAGAATATAATACCCAATTTTGGGGTAAAATATAAAAGATGGGGTCACGCCGGGTGTTTGTGTGTGCAGGTGGGGGAGCGGGGGACTTTTTTTGCATTTTTAATTTTTTTTATCTCTGAATTTAATTTTTAATATTTCTTTTTCACTCAGCTTTATTTCTATCACAAGGGGGGCTAACAAGCCCTCTATGTAATAGCAAATATAATGTAACAGGTCCTCTTTATGGAGACATCGGGGTCCTTCAGACCCCTAATGTTACCTAGTGACCCCAAAGAAGCTGATGAAGCAGATATCTGCATCCCCAGCTTCTTCTCCTGGCTCTAGGAGCCGCAGAATGTGCCCAGTGACACCAGATGTGATGTAATGCACATCACTTCTGGGTCCAGTGATCGGAGGAGAGATCAGCGGCTGGAAGCCGCTAATCTCTCCTCCGATCCATTAGGGGAGGCCCGCCGTGCCCAGGAAGCTGATGGCGGCACTGACGGCGGAGGCAGAGAGGGGGACACCCACGCCGCAGCACTGTACAGGCGCTGGATCGCTTGTATTTAAACAGCAATCGCCGGCTGCAGCCGTGTTCTTGGTATAACCACTTCCAGCGGAGGGCGTACATTTACGTGAACCCACTAGAAGTGGTCAATATAAAATACAGTAGGTCTCCAATTTAAACATTTATATAGCAGAAACATTTTTGACACTTTACGGCATATCCTCACACACATCAGTCATTGATTTTGGCTTTATATAAATTAAAATAGATTAAATATAATAATTACCAAAGTAATCATCATCTCCCTAGGCTTAGGTGTATTTGTCTTCTTGAGATGCTGTTATGTGCGATACACTATGTCTATCCAGCAGGTGACAGCAAAGACAAGGAATCTTAGACTTGCTGTGTTTGCTGCTGGTTGTTATGCTTTCTTGGAATCTTAAAATCTTCAACACATCAGGATCAGCTTGCAGATTCACTTATACTTTATTAGAATGTCAGCTTTACTTAGTTTAATATACTAGCCATTTATCTCTATAAAAGTCTAATTATATTATACACTTCCTTGCAAAAAAAGTCACACACTAATATTTCATTGGACCTCTTTTAGCTTTGATTACGGCGCGCATTCGCTGTGGCATTGTTTCAATAAGCTTATTCAATGTCACAAAATGTATTTACATACAGAGTTGCATTAATTTTTCACTGAGATCCTGTAGTGATACTGGGAGAGTCTCATCACTGTGTAAAGTCTTCCCCAGCACAATCCAATAATGCTCAATGGGGTTTAGGTCTAATGCTCAATGTGTTGGCCAATCTTTGTGTGAAAATGATGTCTCGTGCTCCCTGAACCACTCTTCCACAATTTGAGCCCAATGCATCCTGGCATTCTTATCTTGGATGGTGGAGGAGGAGGAGGAGATTAGCAGCACTAAGATGCAAACAAAGTGGAAACAAGAATTGTGCGAAAAAATGGCAGTTGGTTATGATATACACAGGGGGGTATTTATCAAAACTAGAGCAGACAAAATCTGGAGCAGCTGTGCATGGCAACCAATCAGCTTTTCTCTTCAGTTTGTTCAGTTAAGATTTGAAAATGAAAGAGAAGCTGATTGGTTGCCATGTACAGCTGCTCCAGATTTTGTCTGTTCCAGTTTTGATAAATTCCCTTCACAGTGTTTTAGCAGGCCAGGTCATGCAGTTAGGCTACTTTAAGCCCCAGGCTGGTAGGTATACTTCAGGGAGAAAGGTAGGAATTCGCTCTGTTCTTTTCCAGATATCCCAATTATTTTTACTAATGACAATGTAATTTTAAAAAGCCATATGTTCTCAGCCTATACTTTGCCATGGGTGGAAATGTTTGGATAGTCTATAGAAAGTGATCCAGTTGCTGAAAGGCTGCCCAGATCACAAACAATAGCATGCATGGGATGGTGCTATAGTATGTAAATGCCGGTCATCCAGCTGAGACCTCCATGCATGGGAAAGTTTGTGTGGTGCTCTGTGGGTTGAGAGGTTGCTGTATAAGCTTCTATTGTGGTGGTTACTAACATGATAAATGTAATTGCTGAATGGTTAACTTGGTAACAAAGGAGTCAGAAAAAATACATTCTTGTTATTTATCTGATCAAACGCCACCAAGTAACATGAAAATGTTTCTCTGATTTGCCACATCCTTACTTATCTCTGAGACTAAAGCTGCCCACACAATACAGTCTGATTGCATGATCTACTTTTCATTTACCAAAAACATCTAGTGCACGGACCTCTCAGATTGAAGTAATTAGGAAGTATAGAAAGCTTGTATAGACATGTTTGATCGATTGAAAGTGAAAGATTAATTTTGTGTTCAAATGCAGAGCAACTGAAATGCAGAGACTACATCTGACCTGTTTTACCTGCAGCGTGGGCAGATTATAATAAGACCAATGTGACAAAGCAGGTCAAACGCAGCCTCAGAATAGTCTTCTGCCCTGCAATATGTCAAATTCAGAACCCCCCTGTCTTCATAATGCCTGACACTGATGTCTGTCTACATTTTTCTCATTGTTTTGATGGTTAAATGCTGGGCAGGTAATACTAGATAATCTGCAGGAACTGAGTAGTCATTAAGATAGCATATGGAATTCTCCAAAATTACCTAAGGGCCCCTGTGGCAAAAGAATTTCTGGGCTCCTTACACTCAACTACAAATAGATAGATAGATAGATAGATAGATAGATAGATAGATAGATAGATAGATAGATAGATAGAATAGGAGAATAGCCTTTGCAATACCCTGAACTCTCTCATGGTTCATAGCATACAACTGCAATCAGTTCACTTCACTTCCAATCCACATGGCGTGAAGAACAAATGGGACAAGTCTGTGCCACTTGGACAGAAAGTGATGAAAATGCTGACATCACTTTAGGAACCAGGAGCACAGTTAGGGAATCATAAGGAATGTCTTCCGCTTCTCTCACCTGTTCCAGAAGTGAGCAGTGTCTACATGAGGGGATAACAGCACTTACCCATATTATAAACTCTGTTATAAATGGTCACCCAAGTCTCAGAGGGCCCTTGTCCATCTTTACAGTTTGCATGAATGTATGACCACCTCTGTTCTAGTCCACTTTTGCATGTGTAGACAATAGTTTCTAAGCCTAAGAATGCAATTTTTGAAGATGAACAGGTACTACTATTGGACTGCAGGTGTTTCAGACTGATGATTTCTTGCGGTCAATGTATTCCATCTCTGTAGTGTAGCCCCTTGGCAGTTCAAGTATTGAAATAAACCACTTGAGTACCAGCGTGTAATAACTCTTCATTATCAGGCCATATTGTAGTTACCTGTGCTGTGATAGTTTGACTGGCGTTTACTTGATCACGCTTCTGTACCCAAATTAAACTTTTTTTTTTTTAATTACTTTTTATTCAGTTTTACATATACTGTATAATACATGTTAAACAGCATTCTCCTACAACAGTATTGCTACATTCTTAGTTATTAACATACCAAAAACACATTCCACCAGTGCCAAAAGGTGTGCCGCCAGACCCCAAATCCCCCATAACTCAATTGGACGGGCACTTGTAGGAACTCAAGGAGGCTAGCTGCTCCATGAAATCACAGCACACCCAGGTATAGGCTAGACGGCAATGGTGGGGAATTTTATGATGATGAGGGATAGTTCGATAGGGACAACCTATATTTAGACAACCTATATAAGGGGCAACCTATATTTAGACAACCTATATTTAGACAACCTATATAACCTACCTTAAGGCTTCTCAAAGTGCCTCAACCCTATCCCCTACCCGCATTAGGCTAAAGTAATCCAAAGTGCCTCAACCCTATCCCCTACCCGCATTAGGCTAAAGTAATCCAACCACCCAAAATCTTATCAAACTTCCCCGGGCATCTTCTGCTAATGTAGGCTGCTTTGTACAGATGCAGAGAGGAATCAATAATGCCCCTCCACTCCTCCAGGGAGGGAGGGTCCTTCCGCTTCCAGTGTAGGACCACCAACTTCCTTGCGTAGAACAACAACACTCCAGTGAGTATGCGCAAGGCAGTAGTAGGGGCGGCCTGCTCAGTGAGCCCCAATAAACACACAGAGATAGTTAGTGGAACAGGTAGTACTATCACCTGCGAAATGAAGTCTGTAACTAATGTCCAGTACCTTGCAATTCCCGGACAGTCCCAAAAAATGTGACGGAAGTCAGCAGGTTGTGGCGAACAGCGCCTGCAGGAGAGTGAGGTATCGGGATAGATCCTCGCAAGTCGTGCAGGTGTGTAGTAAACTCGATGCAGGATTTTAAATTGTACGAGCCGGTCACTAACAGACACCAAATGAGAAAAGGGGTAGTCCCACACCTCCTCCCAGGCAACTTTAGATAGATCCAGCACGTCTATTATCCACTTCGACTTGCAAGGAAGTCTATGAACACCTGCCATGTCCGGCAGGGCCTGGTACACCATCGATAAAGGTTTTGGTACACCCTCGTGCCTAAGCATGGATTCCAGGGGCGAAACTGTAAGGGAGCAGTGTGGCCCCTCCATCTGCGCCTGGAAGGCATGCTGTATCTGGAAGTATCTAAACAGGTAGCTATTCGGAAGGTTGTATTTCTCCTGTAACTCTGCGGAGGCAAGTGAACCGGCCAAAGTCAGATCCCCCAATGTTTTAATTCCCCAGTCCGGCCAAATGTGAAAGTCAGGGTTATCCATAAAATGTCTCAATTTCGGGTTGTTCCACAGAGGGGCGTGTGGTAACTCCAAGGTAAAGGAATTTGCACACCTCGTCCCAAGCCTTAAAGGAGAACTATGAGGTGAGTGCTTTTCACTCACCTCATAGTTCTAGCCGACCTGTGACAATGAGACTGTCACAGGTCGGCTCAGTAGATCGGGAGGTGAGCGAACATATACTGCCGTTCGCTCACCTCTCGATCCTGTCACGGCTCTCTGCCGTGACGGGAGGGGCTGGATTCCCCCCTCCCCGCTCCGATCCGCCAGCGCTGACTGGCGGAACGGACGGGGGGGCGGGTACAGCTGGCTCTGCCTCTAGATAGGCAGAGCCAGCTGTCACTCACACAGCTGGGCGGATCTCGACATCGATGTTGGGATCCGCTCCGGCTGTGGCGTCTCAGTATACCGCGAGCTGTAGCTCGCGGGATACTGAGCTTAGGGGAATGGGAGGACGCTAGTCTGTGTCCTCCCGTTAACCTAAGGAGAACTATGGGGAAAAGCCCTGACCCCATAGTTCTCCTTTAAGAGTCGCTTCCATAGGGACTGTCAGGGGATAGGGCGCCCCCACCCCTCTATAAACCAATCCCAAGAGAGCTGCATAAGACCCCAGTAACGCTGCCTCTGTTACTACGGCAGCATCTCCATCCTCCACAGTCAGCCAACGATGGGCTACCACCATCTGAAAAAAGGTAGAACAGGTCGCACAATGTGATTCCGTGTGCAGACCAATTAAGTTACTATCAGAACAGAAATGAAATAATATAAATTAATTTATTTAATTTTGACATATGATTCAATATAGAAAACAGTACTTCATCAAATCCCTACACCAATAATAAAAAAAAAACCTTTTAGAACAAGGTTTGTCATGTCACACTTTTGCATGCATACACTCGTGACCGGATAAACTATGGATCCCTCTATGGGGATATCAATACACCCAAGCAGGGGCGTAACTAGAAATCACAGGGCCCCATAGCAAAATTTTGTATGGGGCCCTGCTATTTCTAGTTACGCCCACCTGATAACCCAAACAGCCCACCTGAGGGTGACCCTGCAGAGCCCACCATAGACTCTCTATGGTAGGCTCTGCAGGGTCTCAGTCGGGCGGTCAAGCCCTCTTACCTGTCAGCCCTGATCCTCTGTCCGCCTCCTTCTCCTCCATGATCGACTCCTCCGTCACTGGGCGATGGAGCGTTCCTCCTCACAGCCACCAGTGACAGCCAGCAGCCTGGCTGTCCGAGTCAGATGCCATAGCGACCCAGGCGGCCCGCACGGCATCAGGGAGATGTCCTGGCCGTGCCCAGCTGCGCCCCGGGCCCCATAGCGGCCACCTGGGTCGCTATGGTGATTGTTATGCCACTGCACCCAAGGGTCAATTGTTGAGTATGTTGTAAAGCTTCCATCAAGGGTGTTTCACACCAAGGTCTGTATACGAAAATCGTGAAGTTTGCAAACCAGCAGCTCAGCACATATTTCCTGCTGCATAAGATTCCTAAACGACAGGCCCTTATTCGATACATGCAAGTCCATGTGGACACAATCAGGTTGCTGATACGCCGGTCTATTGCAAACATCATACCAAAGAAATTGACCCTTGGGTGTATTGATATCCCCATAGAGGGATCCATAGTTTATCCGGTCAGGAGTGTATGCATGCAAAAGTGTGACATGACAAACCTTGTTCTAAAAGGGTTTTTTTCTATATTGAATCATATGTCAAAATTAAATAAATTAATTTTTATATTTTTTCAATACGGTCTGATAGTAACTTAATTGGTCTGCACACGGAATCACATTGTGCGACCTGTTCTACCTTTTTGCATATGCTTTTCGCGGTTGCAGACCTATTTCCTGCAGACTCTGGAACGTCCCGGAAAGGGACCCGTCTGCTGTAAAAGAGTAAATCATTGATTCTTCCCCTGGGGAATCCCTTCTCTAACGCCACCACCATCTGGCCCGCCAGGTAGCCAGGCCCCCCTGAGTCAAGGGCTCCCGGAGAAGACTAAGCTTCACCCGTGGAGTCCTGGAGTTCCACACAAAGGTGGAGAAGAGTCCATGCATCTGCCTGAAAAGGCACTAGGTATATGCGCAGGAGCATTGCGTAGGAAGTATAGCAGAACGGGGAGCACCTTCATCTTAATAACATTAGTGTGTTGAATGAGGGTCAGCGGTAAATGCATCCACGCCTCTAGCCTGCGTTTAGTGGTCGGGAGTAAGGGTAGTACATTTAGTTTATAGTAGTCCCCTACCTCAGCAGTAAACGTGACCCCCAGGTAAGTAAGTCTGTCCACCCATTGGAGAGGGAGATCCGGGTCCACCTGTAATCGTGTCAGAGGACTTAATGGCAAGATATGTGACTTCGATCAGTTCACCCGCAACCACGAGAACACAGCAAATTCTTCTAGCACCTCCAACACTGCCCGCAGAGATGATCTAGTATCGGAAAGAAACAGGATGAGATCATCCGCGTACAATGCTAGGCGCTCCTCAACCCCTCCTACTTGGATACCTGCAATATTCGGGGAGGATCGGAGGGCCACCGCAAGGGGTTCCATTACAAGAGAAAACAAGGCTGGGGACAATGGGCAACCCTGGCGTGTGCCCCGCTCCACATCAAAAGGTGCGGAGAGAGCATGACCGATCTTCAAGGCTGCACTGGGTCTATTGTACAATATATCTATACATTGTTGGAATCGTGGTTCAAATCCCATAGAACGTAACACTGGGGCCGTGAATCCCCAATCCACCGAGTCAAATGCCTTGGCTATGTCCAGGGACACCAACGCTCTAGTGCCCTCCACGCATTGTGATAGGTGTATGTGAGTAAATACGCATCACAGATTGGTATCCGTGGACTTGCCCGGCATGAACCCGGTTTGGTCAATATTCACTAGTGAGCCAATTGCCCTGGACAATCGAGTAGCCAGTACCTTAGTAAGGATTTTCAGATCCATATTAAGAAGGGCTATGGGTCGGTAAGAGGAACACATAAGAGGATCCTTGCCAGGTTTGGGAAGGAGCACTACATGAGCATCCCGGAAGGAATCCGGGAGCTCACCAGACTCTAAAGCAGCCGCCAGTACTTTGGGAATCTCGTCACATCCGCATCCAGGAACCCTCTATCATCAGCACTCAAAGTCGGCAAGAATAAGCCCCCCAAGAGTCCATCCAGGCGATCTGAATCATAGCTTCGGATTTTGGAATAGAGGTGCTGGTAGTACATTTTAAACTCCTGAAGGATGGCCTGAGGCTCAGTAACCCTATCACCGCTCTCGCTCAGAATACATGGGATAGTTGTTTGATTCCTCTGATCCGCGACCAGGAGGGCTAAAAGTCTACCATTTTTGTCGCCCCGTTCAAAAAGCGATTCTCGGCGTTCCCGCAGGGAGCATCTAGTCATCTCCACGTGCTGGAGATTGAGGGCCCTTCGTGCCACTCTCAGCGCTTCCAAAGATGTCTCCCCCGGGGAATCCGCAAAGGCCGCTGCACATGCAGACTTCCACAGCAGGGATTATATGGTCGGAGACCGTTTCCACACTCAGCCAGCTCGACGACAGCCTCCAACACCCAGAGCTCCCTGGACCAGGGAGCAACAGGGAAACAGATAAGGGGACATGGTCTGACAGTCCTCCGGGTAGATAGGTAGCCCCGGCAACCAGATTAAGTAGATCCCTGTTGCCAAAGGCCATATCTATACGAGCCAAAGAGCCATGGGTGCGGGAGAGATGGGAGTACTCCCGCTGTCCTGGATTTTTCCATCTCCAAACCTCCTCCAAGCCGGCCGTGTCCGCCCAGGATACCAGGTCCAGTCCAGCGGGTCTGGCCATATTGGTGGAGTCCAGAGAGGAGTCTAGTATGTTGTTGAGATCCTTTGCCTCTCCTGCTATTAGGAGAGGCAAAGGAAGGAAAGCCGCCAGTTTATGAAAGATCTGCACATGAAAGGGGGGTGGAACATACATGTTAACAATAGCAAATTGTAGCGCATTTACATTCAGTACCAAAATGAGAAATCTGGATCTATGATGGTATGGATAACAGAACAAGGAAGGGACCTGCTAATCAGAATCGACACTCCCCTTGCATACACCGAATATGTGGCATGATAAGTTTTTTGGAGACATGGGCGTCTCAACGACAAAACCTTGCTACCTGTCAGGTGAGTTTCCTACAAGAGAATAATGTGCGGGTGTTGTTGTTTCAGGTAGTTTAGAATCATAGAACGCTTAAATTTGTCATTGAGACCCCTTACATTCCATCACAGAATATTAATACAATCCCCCATGAGAACACCACAGATACATGTGCGGCCCAGGAGAACATAGTGAACACATCAAGCCGAATAAACATATTAAAGATAACATCCTCCCTGCGCCCAGAGCACGAATATGGCACATCCTCCCCCTTTTAAACAACCCCATAACCAACATTAAAGGAGAACTATGAGGTGAGTGCTTTTCACTCACCTCATAGTTCTAGCCGACCTGTGACAATGAGACTGTCACATGTCGGCTCAGTAGATCGAGAAGTGAGCGAACACATACCGGCGTTCGCTCACCTCTCGATCCTGTCACGGCAGAGAGCCGTGACAGGGGAGGGGCTGGATTCCTCCCTCCCCACTCCGATCCACCAGCGCTGACTGGCGGATCGGACGGGGAGGGGGCGGGTACAGCTGGCTCTGCCTCTAGGTAGGCAGAGCCAGCTGTTACTCACGAAGCTGGGCGGATCCAGACATAATTGTCGGGATCCGCTTCAGCTGTGGCGTCTCAGTATACCGCGAGCAGTAGCTCACGGTATACTGTGGCATCTCAGTATACCGTTAGCTGTAGCTCGTGGTATACTGAGCTTAGGGTGACGGGAGGACGCTAGTTTGTGTGTCCTCCTGTTACTCTAAGGAGAACTATGGGGAAAAGCCTTAACCCCATAGTTCTCCTTTAAGAACTCCCTTGCTTGCTAGTAAAAAGAACAACAATTTCAACCCACTAGAAGCTTAGACACAAACCCCCAACCAATTGTCAGAGCACCCCCAGTTAGAAGTGTCCCAGTATCGGAATACAAAACTCCCAAAAAAGTAAAAGGGGCTAAACAAAAAAACAGCCAGTTCCAGGTGTGGTGAAGAATCCACTGCCTCCTTGTGGATACCAGGCCATCCGCATAAGAATATGTGGTAGCGTCCGGGCCTTGAGAAGAGCAGTAGTAGAAGATTCTGGTAGTGCAGCCCCACTCCGCGGCCACCCTATAGCGTATGCCCGCTAGATAGGATGATAAGCTCACGTGCCAGCCACAAAGCAGGGCGATCCAGGCGAACACGGACCAGGGAAGTGAGCCATGAAGAATGGTTCTCCTCTATCGTAGTGTGTCCAGCCAATCACGCGCCTGAGCCGGGGTGTCAAAAAAGTGAACCTTGCCTGAATGCTGGACGCGTAGTTTACTCGGATAAAACATGCCGTGTTGGATTTCCTTCTCCCGGAGTCTGTGCCGCACGTCCACGAACGACCTCCTTCGCTTCTAGATCTCTGCAGAGAAGTCAGGGAAGAACCAGAGTTGTGCGTTGCCACAGCATAGGTCAGCGGATTTGTGAGCCGCAGCCAGGACCCTGTCTCTGTAGTTTAGGAGACGAGCCAAGAAGGGACGCGGGGGGGCTCCCGGCGGAGCCCTGACTGCGGGCACCCGGTGCGCCCGTTCCACCACGAAGGTGGGGGGCAATGTGTCTAGTGCCAGAACTCTCTTGAATAGGGTCTCAGCAAACTGAACCGCATCTGCACCCTCTTCTCCTTCTGGAACACCAACAATGCGTACATTGTTCCCCCGTATGCGATTTTCAGCGTCATCCACCTTTGCAGCCAGTACACGCACTGTATGTTGCAAATCTGTAAGCATAGCAGTATGTCCCTGAACCGCATCCTGTACATGCGACACCCTGGTCTCAGCTGTAGTTCCAAATCGTGGCGGATCAGGGTGCATTCGATTTTGGCAGTGAGGGTAACCTGGCACCCCTCAATCGCCGTCAGTATCGCTGAGGTCCCTGCTCCGCCCGGAGTATGTGGCCCTGTTCCCCCAGGAGCAGGGGTCCGCGGGGGCCTGTCACTCACCCCCTCCTCACCGCCCCCCTCCATGTCCAGCAGCGGCAGGAGAGGCCCAGGGACAAGGACAGGAGAATCCAAGATGGCGCCGGCCTTTCACGCACCAGAGCCCTTTGCCTTCCGGGTGGATTTCCTCAGAGCTGCGGGACGTCTGCGGGACCTGGCCGACATAGATCTTTGCTCAGGTAAGTCCTGCACAGGATGAGGGACTGGGTACGGTCGAAAGGTGCGGTAGGCAGGAGAAAGAACAGGATGTCACGAGCGGAGGCAGCGGAGCTTCACCAGACACGTGCACTCAGCCTCACATCGCGGCCACGCCACTGGGAGTTCATCGCTCTGTTGGCTGCGCAGCTTTAACCTGGGAGTGAAGAGACTGGAACAATTTTGTTAGTGACACAACATATTTGGATATGATTTCATCCTGTTTCACATGATCTTTCACTAACAATTCTGCAGAAATTCCTGTTGTCAAGAGCCGTGCTATAGTAAGCCAAAGGTCGATGTCTTGACTCATGTGGTTGTGTTAGTACCCCTGAAGGAAACCCCTTATGTTCATGGCAATAAAGACAAAATGGCAGTTGATAATTTGGAAGTCCTAGAGCTGTGGCTGAGGCTAGGGCTTGCTTTAATATTACAAAAGCTTGTTAACAAGCATCCATCCAAGGGAAGGTATCAGGAGTTCCCTTCCGGGTCAAATCCTACAAAGAGGCTGCAATCATTGAGAGGTTTGGGAGCCACTGTCTGCAATAACCTTCTATTCCCAAGAATGCACACACTCCATTCACTGTTACTGGTCTTTTGGACTGCAAAATAGGATTAACTCTTTCAGAGCTCAGAGACCCAGTTCCCTGTGACAGAATATGCCTAGGTATTTCACAGAGGTTAAACAGAATTGCAGCTTGCCTTTATTTACCTTATGACCCTTAGCAGCCATTGCCCCTGTAGTTCTGCCACTGTACAGAGGACTATAAAACCTAACAATACAATATACAACAATGCAGAATACCACCAGCTATAAAAGGACTACAAATTCCAGCAATAAATTATACAGAAATGCAGAATAATATGAAGCTACATACTCTGTGCTACTCCGGGGTACTGGCCTTTACTGGCTGTTTGGACTCTCAGGTGTTTGTGCAGGGTCTCTAGTCTGCTGTGTGGACTTTCAGGTGTGAAATGCAGGGTCCATGGTTGTCTGTGTGGCTCCCAGGTGATTGTGCGGGGTTAATGTCGGCTCTGGGGTAGGTGGGGGGGTTAATGTCGGCTCTGAACGCAAGCTACCCCAGAGCGACCATTAACCCCGCACAGCTACCCCAGAGCGACCATTAACCCCGCATAGTTACCCCAGAGCGACCATTAACTCCCGCTCAGCTGTCCCATACCCGACATTAACCCTGTACAGCAGGCTCTGAGGTGGGTGTGCGGCTTTAATGGTGGCTACCAGTGGTATCGGCACATCCCTAGTACACACTACACAGTGCAATGGAAAGGTAGGCTAGACTCAGACTCCTACCTTGAATGTAGGAGTAGGGGTCTGCCTCCAGCTGCTCCTCAGGCTATCCCTCAAGCTGCTGCTTTCAGTCAGATACAAACTGCATGGAACTCCGTCTCCTATGTAATGTGGCTGTTTTGCTCCTGCACACCAGAGGGGTCTTACTGGGCAGTGCATAGCGTGTGACCTACAGTGCCTGCATCCAATTCAGCCTGCAAGCACCCCATCTGCCACTACAGGCACCGAAAAGGACAGACCCAGGAAGCTCCCAATGCAGATTAGCTCCTCCCTCTCATTCCCCTGCTCAGAGCATCGGTTCGTCGGGCACTAGTGCTGTATGCATCAGCCTGCTCCGACGCACTGACGCTCATTTACATCTGTCTGCTCTGAGCAGGGCAATGAGAGGGAGGAGCTAATCAACGCTGTGCATCGGGCATAGCAGCCGTGCGGGCTGAACACAATCAGGCTGATTGTGTTCGGCCCGACATGCCCTATGGCATGCCTAACTGCAGCTTAAAAGTGTTTCATTGCAGATACTTTGGACCAATCACAAGGTGGACAAAATTCTAAGTGGACCACATTTGCAAGTTGAGAATGAAATCGCTGCAAGTTTTCTAATGTACGCTGTGCCTAAGTGTACATGCAAATGCTCCCCCATTTTATGGTTGGGTGTGTAGAATCATGTTACAAATGTAACCCTTTCAGCTGCCACAGAGAACAATTGATCTATGTCAACTTTTACAGTCAAATAGGATTTATAAACTAAATCAAATGATTCCAACTACCTGCCAGGGCTATTAGATAATACTAGAAATTTGGATTTAAAGGACATGAAATCAGTGGGAGACCAAGGCGCTTGCACTCTTACTATGTTACTTTTTTTTTTTCTCGTAGGCTGCCTTTTCAAACCTAATAATTGTTCATGCAAATAACCCATTTTTCTATATCCCTTGTTCCTAATTCCGGCCACTGTTTAGTTGGTTAATTTTTTGTCACATTCTTCCATTTTTCAAGATATCGTATATTAACATTTCCATAATGCAAGCACAAAAATCTGGCAGGTGAACCTTTAGGTAACAAAACAATCTTTCTCACTAGAACTATTTTGACCCATGATTAAAGCTTTAATTCTAGGAATCACACAGACAAGAGAGCAAGAACCTACTGCAGCCTATCTTTGAATCTCTTTCCTAGAACCAGAAGTATGGTCCCACACAGGGTAATACACACAGTTTCCATAACGGGACACACAGTCCCTCCGAAACACAAAGTTTCTCAACTTAAATCCGAAAGCATACCCCACATAGGGTGACACACGCAGGGTTTTTCACAAAAGGGTGAAGAGTTTGGAGAAGGCAGGAGAAGTGAACAATCTAGGACAACACAGCTGATTTGGGAAAATTGTCCAATTCAGCTCACTTTCCAGTTCAGCTATGTTGTCCTAGATTGTTCACTTCTCCTGCCTTCTCCAAACTCTTCACCCTGTTGTGAATAGCCCTGACAGTGTCCGTGCCAGGGACAAACAGTTCCTCCAAAATACAATCTCACTGCCAGATAACACGGCTAGACAAACATTTTACACAATCAGGAGTTACTAATATTCTTCAATAAACCCACCTATTTGATTCTGTCACCCTGCCAGGAACCCTTCACTCGGTTACTGGCATATATGCATGATAGATGAACCAGGTGACCCTGTCTTTGTACAGGTGTCGTGTGTTAATACTGCACATTGTAGTACACGCTGGAAGTCAGTAAATTCAGCATTTACGTTTCTGTGAGTCCAATATTTGCAGAGTCTTTGTTTTGTTTCATGATGTATGACGCGTGGAGCTAATGCCTGTTTAGTTGTTATTATCATAGCTTTTATTATTACTTCACTCTAATTATAGGAAGAGGGCACCCATTTTTGGAAGGAACCCCCAATGCTGAAGGCCATGCAAATTGGTATCAGAATAGCATGGGCGCTGCACATGTCGGGTTTAGATTACAAAGGTATGTAGTAACTTTATTTCCCTCTGATGCTATATTAACTGTCTATTGTTTAGGTCAGGCATTTTAACTTTAACTAGAACATAATTATTCTTAATGGTCATTGTGACCTTGTACAGCATATAAGTAAAGGATGGACACCGGCACTCCAAAGCAAGTTCAGTACGTGTTTATTATGCAGAGATGAGGGGAACATCTCTGTCTCCTCCTTGGCTCTGACCTTTCATATGACACAAGGCAAGATGGAGCCTGGAAGGGATCTCCACAATCGACATGCTGCACCTGAGGTCTGGTGAGTTCAGTGAGGTATACTCCATCTATAATGGAGTCTGGGGTGGGCTGGAGGATTAAAGATTCGTGCTGGCAGAGGAGATTTGGGCCTGAGTGGTGGGGGTCAGAAATTTGTGTTAGATTGGGGAATTTAGCCTGGGGGCAGTTGAGGGTGCATTAAAAACAGCTAAACCCCTGCACTTTGTGTGTTAAGTACTCCTGCACCCTGTAATTTGTGTGACACACAATTCTGACTCCAGCACTGTGTGTGTTATGCATTCCTTAATACGAAATCACCTGCACTCCATACAGTGTACAGACCTTGCACTCGATGATCTGTGCAAGAAGTAAAGCACTTTTTATCAAATCGTCACATGCGTCAAACAGCCAACGTTTGGGGCCACGCAGGGTCCCTTCTTCAGGGCGACATAGTGACTATGTTATGCATTCCTGACTACTGTATATTGCACAATTCTAACCCCAGCACACTCCTGACCCCTGTGCGGTACATACTCCTGACTCCTGCCCTTTATGCATTACACACCCATGAGCCCTGTACTCTGTGCATTTTACACACCCAACTTCTGCATTACATACTCTTTACCAAAGTGTTTATTGTCTCAACAGTTGCTGGTTGCCACTGACATTGACAAAGGGAATTACATTGGAGTGGAATTGCATAATAATTTACCACAAATATTGGCCATATTGGACACGGGTAGCCAAGCAACTATTTTATCACAGAAATATTTCCAACAAATCCAGGATTTATCTTCTGAAAAGTTTAAGCTGAACATTTTTAAGTGTAAGTGTATCTGGTACAGCCATCAAGGTATGAGGTACACTTATAGTTGATTTGCCATATGATCGCCTTATCATTGGTATAGATTTCTTTTTACGAGATTAAACCTTGTGGTTGACTTTATCGATAAGGTTATTTGGTCACAAGTAAGAGTGCCAATTAACTATGACCATTCCCAATCCCATTACGGTCGGCGTAACTGCCATGGGACTGAGGAAAGACCAGACTCTAGGAGATTAATTTTAGGAACACCCAAATTCCAGATGTATAATTTTTACAGGGAACACCTAATTCCACCTTAAGTGAACAGGAGGATAGCACTATGGGGTCTAATAACAAAGCTAGCCGAAGGATCAGCTGAAGCCTCGGCTGATCCTTCGGCTAGCTTCGGTTGCGGGAGCCGTTCGGTTCAGTTGAACCGAAGGGCTGCTGTACGGACTATTCACTATAGCCTGTATAGCCGAAGTGACAGTTGAAGCGGGGCAAACGCCTTGCAAATTACACCTGGGCGGAGCCAGCCATGATTCACTCACTATTCACTCACTGCCCTTCTGCCCCTATGAGAACAGGGGTGAAGAGCAGCGAGTGAGCTGCCAGAGCTTCACCTCAGCCGATCCAGACATTGAATCGGTTGAGTTGAAGTCCTTCTGCACTTTGGCTAAGCCGAACATGCAGAGCATGTTCGGCTGACCAAAGTGTAGCCGAAGGCAGCTGATGTACGGCCAATTTCAGCCGTTATATGGCTGAAATCAGCCGTACTGAGCCGCAGTAAATAGCCGAACGTTGTTCGGCTCACTTCACTATGGCTCAGTTATTCACTCGGCTGCCTCCGACAGCTTAGTGAATAACCTTTTAAATGTGTATCCCCAGAAATAATAAAATATGTCTGCCTGGAAGGTGATGTTCTAGCCATTCACCTATACAGAGAAAATGCTGAATCTACTGGGTTCAGTAATCATACACAATTCCTAGCAGGGATTGAAAAGGTGAATGATGATATGTTCTTTCCCTTACAGGTTAATGACCTAGGGAGAACAAGAACTGTTAAACTGTTATTTTTTAAAATAAGAATTCTCAAGGATGGTAACCGTGTGGATAAATGGGTTCATAATAATCAAATTACGTGCTTGTCACCCTAGGTCTCAACTGAGAATGTTGGAAGGGAATCCAGAAGAAGATTCTAAGTTAATATTCTCCATTTCTTTAATAGATAAAGATTGACGGTCCAAACAAACCAGATCGTAATTTGATATAGATCCTGATGAAACCAATCGTTTGGATGATTTTGATCCTTTGTGCCCAGTTTAGGACCAAACCTATTATCGAACCAGGCTCATCAACAGGAATCATGCCACAGGATTACTACTAATGGAAAGAAAGATATTATCCCAGAAGATCTTCATGAGTTTGGACATCCATTGAAAGGAAACACAACACATCCCACTTTCAACTTGTAGAGATACAAGTATGTTATGTTGTGCATGTGAACAAAGCTTTCCATTAGATATGTAAGCTGCAGAAAAATTCGGTTCGGATATTTCTTCATTTTGGAATTCGGAATTTGGATTCGAAATTCAATTCGGTTCGGAATTTGGACGAATCAGAGTTTACAATATTCGTTATATATGTATATACACACACAGATATTAATACTAAAGCTGAATCTCCTAGACCCGAATGCCATTCAGGTCTAGGAGCCTCAGCTTTAGAATTATATGTACATACTGAACACAAATTTTCTTTGCGGCATGTAACTTTTCTGGCCAATCAGATTGCTCCCTTGTTGCCATAACGAAAATCCGTGTTTAGACCCATTCGGATGCAATAAACCGAAAAACACATCTGATTGGCCAGAAAAGTCACATGTCCAATTCAGTTTTCAGGTGCGGACTTTGAAACTCGTATGCGGACACATTCGTATGCATTGGGATTCGGAAATTCGGATGTGTCTAAATGTCCAAATTTCGGAAAATTTGTCTGAATTTTGATTTGGAACAAAACGAATCGTACATGTCTACTTTCCATACCAGGAAACCATTTATTAATCAACTAATGTTCAGATCTCTAGGTCGCCACAGGTCTGCTCCAAATCTCTTCATTCTCCCAACAGGCGCTAGAAGAGGCCAGGCAGCTACCAACAGGACTCTGGCCTCCTGACTAGTCAAAGTGATCCACAAAACAGGGTTTTTCACAAAAGGGTGAAGAGTTTGGAGAAGGCAGGAGAAGTGAACAATCTAGGACAACACAGCTGATTTGGGAAAATTGTCCAATTCAGCTCACTTTCCAGTTCAGCTATGTTGTCCTAGATTGTTCACTTCTCCTGCCTTCTCCAAACTCTTCACCCTGTTGTGAATAGCCCTGACAGTGTCCGTGCCAGGGACAAACAGTTCCTCCAAAATACAATCTCACTGCCAGATAACACGGCTAGACAAACATTTTACACAATCAGGAGTTACTAATATTCTTCAATAAACCCACCTATTTGATTCTGTCACCCTGCCAGGAACCCTTCACTCGGTTACTGGCATATATGCATGATAGATGAACCAGGTGACCCTGTCTTTGTACAGGTGTCGTGTGTTAATACTGCACATTGTAGTACACGCTGGAAGTCAGTAAATTCAGCATTTACGTTTCTGTGAGTCCAATATTTGCAGAGTCTTTGTTTTGTTTCATGATGTATGACGCGTGGAGCTAATGCCTGTTTAGTTGTTATTATCATAGCTTTTATTATTACTTCACTCTAATTATAGGAAGAGGGCACCCATTTTTGGAAGGAACCCCCAATGCTGAAGGCCATGCAAATTGGTATCAGAATAGCATGGGCGCTGCACATGTCGGGTTTAGATTACAAAGGTATGTAGTAACTTTATTTCCCTCTGATGCTATATTAACTGTCTATTGTTTAGGTCAGGCATTTTAACTTTAACTAGAACATAATTATTCTTAATGGTCATTGTGACCTTGTACAGCATATAAGTAAAGGATGGACACCGGCACTCCAAAGCAAGTTCAGTACGTGTTTATTATGCAGAGATGAGGGGAACATCTCTGTCTCCTCCTTGGCTCTGACCTTTCATATGACACAAGGCAAGATGGAGCCTGGAAGGGATCTCCACAATCGACATGCTGCACCTGAGGTCTGGTGAGTTCAGTGAGGTATACTCCATCTATAATGGAGTCTGGGGTGGGCTGGAGGATTAAAGATTCGTGCTGGCAGAGGAGATTTGGGCCTGAGTGGTGGGGGTCAGAAATTTGTGTTAGATTGGGGAATTTAGCCTGGGGGCAGTTGAGGGTGCATTAAAAACAGCTAAACCCCTGCACTTTGTGTGTTAAGTACTCCTGCACCCTGTAATTTGTGTGACACACAATTCTGACTCCAGCACTGTGTGTGTTATGCATTCCTTAATACGAAATCACCTGCACTCCATACAGTGTACAGACCTTGCACTCGATGATCTGTGCAAGAAGTAAAGCACTTTTTATCAAATCGTCACATGCGTCAAACAGCCAACGTTTGGGGCCACGCAGGGTCCCTTCTTCAGGGCGACATAGTGACTATGTTATGCATTCCTGACTACTGTATATTGCACAATTCTAACCCCAGCACACTCCTGACCCCTGTGCGGTACATACTCCTGACTCCTGCCCTTTATGCATTACACACCCATGAGCCCTGTACTCTGTGCATTTTACACACCCAACTTCTGCATTACATACTCTTTACCAAAGTGTTTATTGTCTCAACAGTTGCTGGTTGCCACTGACATTGACAAAGGGAATTACATTGGAGTGGAATTGCATAATAATTTACCACAAATATTGGCCATATTGGACACGGGTAGCCAAGCAACTATTTTATCACAGAAATATTTCCAACAAATCCAGGATTTATCTTCTGAAAAGTTTAAGCTGAACATTTTTAAGTGTAAGTGTATCTGGTACAGCCATCAAGGTATGAGGTACACTTATAGTTGATTTGCCATATGATCGCCTTATCATTGGTATAGATTTCTTTTTACGAGATTAAACCTTGTGGTTGACTTTATCGATAAGGTTATTTGGTCACAAGTAAGAGTGCCAATTAACTATGACCATTCCCAATCCCATTACGGTCGGCGTAACTGCCATGGGACTGAGGAAAGACCAGACTCTAGGAGATTAATTTTAGGAACACCCAAATTCCAGATGTATAATTTTTACAGGGAACACCTAATTCCACCTTAAGTGAACAGGAGGATAGCACTATGGGGTCTAATAACAAAGCTAGCCGAAGGATCAGCTGAAGCCTCGGCTGATCCTTCGGCTAGCTTCGGTTGCGGGAGCCGTTCGGTTCAGTTGAACCGAAGGGCTGCTGTACGGACTATTCACTATAGCCTGTATAGCCGAAGTGACAGTTGAAGCGGGGCAAACGCCTTGCAAATTACACCTGGGCGGAGCCAGCCATGATTCACTCACTATTCACTCACTGCCCTTCTGCCCCTATGAGAACAGGGGTGAAGAGCAGCGAGTGAGCTGCCAGAGCTTCACCTCAGCCGATCCAGACATTGAATCGGTTGAGTTGAAGTCCTTCTGCACTTTGGCTAAGCCGAACATGCAGAGCATGTTCGGCTGACCAAAGTGTAGCCGAAGGCAGCTGATGTACGGCCAATTTCAGCCGTTATATGGCTGAAATCAGCCGTACTGAGCCGCAGTAAATAGCCGAACGTTGTTCGGCTCACTTCACTATGGCTCAGTTATTCACTCGGCTGCCTCCGACAGCTTAGTGAATAACCTTTTAAATGTGTATCCCCAGAAATAATAAAATATGTCTGCCTGGAAGGTGATGTTCTAGCCATTCACCTATACAGAGAAAATGCTGAATCTACTGGGTTCAGTAATCATACACAATTCCTAGCAGGGATTGAAAAGGTGAATGATGATATGTTCTTTCCCTTACAGGTTAATGACCTAGGGAGAACAAGAACTGTTAAACTGTTATTTTTTAAAATAAGAATTCTCAAGGATGGTAACCGTGTGGATAAATGGGTTCATAATAATCAAATTACGTGCTTGTCACCCTAGGTCTCAACTGAGAATGTTGGAAGGGAATCCAGAAGAAGATTCTAAGTTAATATTCTCCATTTCTTTAATAGATAAAGATTGACGGTCCAAACAAACCAGATCGTAATTTGATATAGATCCTGATGAAACCAATCGTTTGGATGATTTTGATCCTTTGTGCCCAGTTTAGGACCAAACCTATTATCGAACCAGGCTCATCAACAGGAATCATGCCACAGGATTACTACTAATGGAAAGAAAGATATTATCCCAGAAGATCTTCATGAGTTTGGACATCCATTGAAAGGAAACACAACACATCCCACTTTCAACTTGTAGAGATACAAGTATGTTATGTTGTGCATGTGAACAAAGCTTTCCATTAGATATGTAAGCTGCAGAAAAATTCGGTTCGGATATTTCTTCATTTTGGAATTCGGAATTTGGATTCGAAATTCAATTCGGTTCGGAATTTGGACGAATCAGAGTTTACAATATTCGTTATATATGTATATACACACACAGATATTAATACTAAAGCTGAATCTCCTAGACCCGAATGCCATTCAGGTCTAGGAGCCTCAGCTTTAGAATTATATGTACATACTGAACACAAATTTTCTTTGCGGCATGTAACTTTTCTGGCCAATCAGATTGCTCCCTTGTTGCCATAACGAAAATCCGTGTTTAGACCCATTCGGATGCAATAAACCGAAAAACACATCTGATTGGCCAGAAAAGTCACATGTCCAATTCAGTTTTCAGGTGCGGACTTTGAAACTCGTATGCGGACACATTCGTATGCATTGGGATTCGGAAATTCGGATGTGTCTAAATGTCCAAATTTCGGAAAATTTGTCTGAATTTTGATTTGGAACAAAACGAATCGTACATGTCTACTTTCCATACCAGGAAACCATTTATTAATCAACTAATGTTCAGATCTCTAGGTCGCCACAGGTCTGCTCCAAATCTCTTCATTCTCCCAACAGGCGCTAGAAGAGGCCAGGCAGCTACCAACAGGACTCTGGCCTCCTGACTAGTCAAAGTGATCCACAAAGCGTATACTGTTCAGGGCTTACCAGCACCTCAAGAGGTTACTGCACATTCTACCCAAGGAGTGGCTGCTTCATGGGCAGCCTCTGCCAGTGTGACAGCTGAAACCATCTGCAAGGAGGCTACCTGGTCCTCCCGGAATACTTTCATTCGGCATTACCGAATTGATCCTGCTGCCCTCACTTCTGTGGCCTTTGGCAGGACGGTCATTTCTGCAGGCTCTTCTGCCTAGTTATGTCTTCTTGATATTAAAAACGTTTTTGCAGTTATTCCCTCCCTTTCTATAACCCATTGTGTGCTGTCATGATGTGCCAGGAAAACGGAAAATTGAATACTTACCTAACGGTAATTTTCCTTTCCTGGTGCATCTTCATGGCAGCACACAGGTACCCACCCTGCATGGCTCGTGATTTAGACGAGAATAGGGTCCAAGCAACAGGGGCCAAAACTTATAGAGGGCTTGTACTATGGAGTTAAGGGGCAGAGTGTTAACCCATTGTGTGCTGCCATGAAGATGCACCAGGAAAGGAAAATTACCGATAGGTAAGTATACAATTTTCCGTTATATATAATGTAAAAAAAACTAAAATAGTGTAATATAAATGGGTAAGCCGTATTAGTCCAGTAGACAAGATGTAAAAAAAAAACAAAAAAAAAACTTAGTATTGCAGTGTACAATGATACCTTTCTTATCGGACTAACAAAATATATAAAAGTTGATCAGAAAAGAAACTCAGATCAACAGTGACATATTTTTTCTTACCCGTTGTAAGAAAATGAACCTCATCCCAAAGGTTTTATAAATGTTGCTAGGCCAGCGTTAGAGGAAACGAGGCAGCATCAGAGGGAGCAGAGTGGCATAAGCCGATGCCTCCTCTATAGCGCCGCCTCCTGTCACAGCCGGAGTGATACCAAATGCACTCCGCCTCTGATGAATCGATAGTGAAAGTGCGCTTCGCTCATTCTGGCCAGCAATTGGTAATTTGTCAGAATCTATCATGTGCTTGTGTTCAAGGAAGTAAATGTATACACTATAAAAGGTTTATCACTTGTCAATATAACCAGATTATTAATTTATGGTATGTGGCTCGGTAAGGATTTTATGACAAATTAAAGAACAGTTTGTTTTTAGCTCCTTATTTTAATATGTCAGTTTTTTTTATTGCTGCCTACAATGTTTTCATAGGATTTTTACTCAACTATTAAATGCAGCTATAAATTGTTTTAAAAGCGAATACAAGACTTTTTTTTTTATTTTTTATTAACAGATATTTGTTATTATTGAATATGCAGCTCATTCTCATAAAGTACTGCAAATCATTTAACAAGGTTCAAAATAAGGAACCAATGCATACATACATTGAGAACTACAACACCACTGCAGATGAACAATTTCTAAACGAAAAGATGAGGATCATAATCCTGAGAGGTGTAGATTTACATAGTTACATAGTTAGTCAGGTTGAAAAAAAGACATAGAGTTCAACCTATAGAGATAATTTATGGAAATCAAGCCACAGTTGCCATGTTTTGAGAGTTTTTTTAGGCAGGCACTTCCATTGTAAATCAATTTGTACTGGGGCAAAATAACAGAGATTATCTTGAGTTGTCAACACCTAGGTGGCTGGCTATCCCTTCAGTGACATTAGAGGAGTTTCTGTGCATAAAGCAGAAAGAACCAGAACTTACTGCTGATGCTTGTACTGGAAATAAAGGTGTTAATGGCCTTGACAAAGAAAACTTAGGTAGAAATGGAAGAACTGAAAGTTATTACTTAGGAAAACACCTTTGTTCAAACCAGTTTTGTCTGGTACAAGCAAATGCCCAAAACATATGGGAATGAGTAGACAGGGAGTCCAAATATTTACAGCACTCAGGAAACAATAGCAATCCGATGCACATTAATATCTCTGGAGAAACGTACAGTTGACGGATACATTATATTACATATATTTATCAACCGTGCTTATAAAGTTGTCATTCTAGGAGTTTGTAACCTCTTTCCATGTTTATTGATCAAGGTGTGGGAAATCTCTTCACCGTTTTCTAAATGTGTTAAAAAATGGTTAGGATTCTTTAGTCTAAAGCCATTTATAACATTTTAAAGTTAAAGTACAAGATCACAATATCATAATGAAAGGTATTTGAAAAGCATTTTATTGTTTACTGCAGTAAGTTCTTTAACCAGTTCAGCATTCATACCTGTATACCTCTTATGGACCAAAGCAAATTTTATATTTTTGCTTTGGGCCTGTTTATTCAGTTTTACCTTTTGTAATTATTTACCATAATAAGGTATTACATACTTCATTATTTTCCAGACAAACATGGCTTTCTTCTTGGAATATTGCCTTCCAAAATGTATTTTATTTTTTTATGCAATCTATAGACTAAAATATGTGTAGCATCCTGTAAGCAGGAGTGTTTAGTTAAATGTAGTTGTTATGTTATATAGTCATATTGTCGTCAGTCTGATGCTGAACTATAGTTTATGCTACTAATCAATCTATCTTATGCATCTGCCTGCTGCTGGGTGTATGCTTGCCACAAAGCAGAGCAACCATTCAGAGATTGTTATGAATATCTAGGTCTCCCCAGTCAATCACTAGGAGGTTCATGGCCAGTGGTTCATGCTTGGGGAGGACATACATATTCTGGCTACGCCTGAAGCCTAGGAGACAAGTCACGTGCTTACACTGAGGCGTGAGTGTGGGGGCCCAGGTACTAATAAGGATGAATTTGACAGAGTGACTTCAGAAGGTGTGGGGAGCCTGGGAAATGATCCTCTGTTGTAACTGTAGAATCTGTTCCTGAATGGACTTGTGACTTCTGATTCAAGTACTGCTTAGCCAGGTGTTCAAAACACATATTGCCACATTTGGCTTAAAGGTTCTAGTCTATGATGGCAGCAGATACTCTGTTCTACCACTTTAAAAAGTCTACACTATCCTAGATGTTCCTAGCCCTGTACCTCTCTCCCTGAAGTTCTACAATAAAGTTTCTTCAGCATCATATCTACAGTCTGGATCTTACAGAAGGGTGGTAAGTGCTATTGGGGCAGCCAGGTTGCTACAATTCCTAGACAGGCTAAGAAAGACCCCTTCCTTCATGGGTGAAGGCTACATATATAACAATTAAAAATTTTTGTTGTTTTTTATTTACCACTGCTCATTTTAAAATAAGTAGTGTTACTCTAGATAAAAAGTATATATTGTATTCTATAATTTGTCCTCTTTATAAGGACAGCAATGTTACATTTCTGTTACAAAACATTGCAGTTATTTGCAAACTTAAAAAAGTGTTTTATTATGGTTAACTAAATGTTAATAAGGATTATATAGAAATACATTTTATTAAGTGAATGAAAACCTTTATTTCACTTTACAATGGTTACAACTGATGTCTTATGCAAATGTATTCCTTTTGTCTACATATTGATAAAATAGTAAATATAATGTAACAATTATTACATTATAATTATTCAATAATACTTGCTAACGATCTGCAGGTGTCATTTTCAAAGCTAGTTTCAACTCTCATTTTGACAGAGAAATTGCCCACAATAAAAGCTGGGGAGCGGTGGCAGGGGGAGAAGAGCAAAGTGGCGCCTGGTCCAACCTTGTGTGCTTATTCACTATGTGCCATGCAATAAACAAGACCCCAACTGAAGAGTTCCCAAAATGTAGATTAAGCACAAAGGTATGCAAAGGGGTCTATTCACAAAGCTGCCGAGGGCAGCCGAGTGAATGACCGATCAGAAGTGAAGTGAGCCGAACACTGTTCGGCTATTCACTTCAGGCTGGTACGGCTGATTTCAGCCGTACATCGGCTGAAATCAGCCGTACATCGGCTAGGCTTTCAGCACGGCTCAGCCGAGCCGAGGCATATGCGATCGGCTCGACTGAGCCGCTCGGCTGTGATCGGGAGCTCTACGGGCTATTGTGAATAGCCCGTACAGCACCCCCTCGGTTCTCCTGAACCAAAGGGGTCCTGGGGCCGAAGCTAGCCGAAGGATCGGCCGAAGCTACGGCCAGATCCTTCAGCAGCTTTGTGAATAGACCCCATAGACTCCTTGAGCTTTTCATTAGAACTTGTAAAGGGCCCTACCAAAGCCACAGATGCAAAGGTGTAAGAGGCTCATAGCCATTGTTTGACAAAAGGTAAGCCAGATGAGGTAAGCCAGAGAGGCCAGATAATAATTATATAAAATTTAGAAGGGCTCCTTTTCAAGTTCGTAGTTTGTTTAGCTGCATGTTTGGTTGAATTATTCTAAATAAATGTAATGTGTTAATGAAATGGAGATAGTGGATATGAAGATATATAGAAATGTATATAGAAAAATAATTTTAAGTATATTTCTTCAGCCAATTAGGTTCAGAAAAAGTGACTTCCATGAAGCTATTGCTATTTCCATGTGTTGTACAACATGTGCATATATTTAGATTTCAAATATTTTTAATTATGTGCAAAATAATTACAGAAGTACCTTTTTAGCATGGTCATTGTGATTTTTACTCCTAAATATGGACCTAAGTGATGGCTTCACTGACTGGCTTCGCACCTATGCATTGCTGTAATGCATATAAAATGTGCAGTGTCATTCATGAAGAATGGCAACCCAAAGAAAAGGAGACGCAGACAGACCCACACTACAGCACACCACAGTGAACATACATTACGTAAATAGGTGCAGGTCTGTTTTTTCTTCCATGGCCATATGTTGGCAGCTCATTCTAAATTTATAGGTTGCCTTAACACAACACACTGCATGCAGTAATGCACAGCAACACACTGTGTAAATACACCCTGCTGTCCTAACCTATAATTCAGAAATGTTTATATACTCACTAGGGATGTCCCGATACCGATGCTAGCATCGGAATCGGGCCCGATACAGGGCATTTTGACAAGTACTTGTACTTGTCAAAATGCCCCGAAGCCTAGCGCCGAAGCTTGCGCTATGTTTTTTTTTTCTTCTTACTTACCTCGCCGAGCGTCGCGTCACTGCTGCTCCGGTGGGCGACGATACTTGACCCCTAGGTAAGTGGCTGTACAATTAAATCATACTAAGAATAAATGTATATAGCTGAATGGAAACATTTAAAACTGGAAAATATGATTATACAAATGTATTATGAAATGGCATATAAACATGTTGATGAACAATGTATCATGTATTTACAAATAGATTTATACCGATCCCCCTGAAGAAGCCTACGAGCGTAACGCGCAGGGGACTAACAAAGCAATACAACACTGCATATGAAAATCAAGAATTTATGAATATACATAGTGAAATATGAATTATATATAAAATATTATGAAATGTGAAAAGAAGTAATAATTTTAGGGTTATAAGTATCATGTGTATATATATGAGCATTGTTTTTAATATTTATAATTATGCAATAAATCTTTTATATGAACATCAACAAAATTGTACGAATTATAACTATATGAGTACCCTCAAAAAAAACCCTGCACAACCTAGGTTGTATAATGTGTAGTTTTTTGACTAAGTTTGGGGTGAGGCCTCTAATCACCTGGGGGAGTACTTTGGGAAGTGCCTGTTTTGGAATGAAATAGTGGAATGCTTAAAAGCCTTGTTTATTCAAGATGGCCAAAGGGTAGATAAACAAAGTGAAAGTGGAGCTTTAGAATGGCAAGCACGGCATTTGAGGAAGTATAGGTGTACAGGAATGTGAATACACATCTGCTAGACACAGCATCCAATAGCTTGTTGATGGCTTCAGTGATTGACTACAATGATTCCATATGTAATATGTGGATCCGGATCCTTCTGTTTAAAGCATTCAGAACCAAGACTAGTCTTAAGTCTCCTGGTTTTTCCACTAGGAAGAAATAGGGGGTAAAAAGCTTGACATATTTTCTGGACTGGATAGATTACGTGACACCATTTAGATATGTGTACATAGAACCAGGAGCTTTGATCACACCAAGGAACCCTGATGATAATTAAATGGACTGGAAGATGAGAAGAAAATCCTGACAATCTCCATCCTGAACTATTAACAGGACCCATGGATCCTGAACAGGATATACTCAAACTTGCGCAAGCTCCCACAACCTGGGACCTACTGGGCAAGATCAGTCAGAGTAACCCTCAAAAAGACTATTGTTTTTTTCTGGGAGGGAGTAATCTTGACTTGTTCAAATGAAGAAAGGATGATTGTGAACTCTTCCATCCCCTTCTGTAGTCTTTCACAGGCCTATAAGATTTGGCATCTCTAAATCTTTCATTTCCTTGCCTCCTGCCCATTTGTTGGCGATGGCAATTGAGTCTTCTATTATGAGGAATTAATTCTGATTGCCCCTGTGACTTTATATATTGTTGTGTGTGGCAAGATCTGCACCAACTCGAGGTAACTACAGTCCCGGCTGAGCAACACAACATATCCATAGCAGTCTCGCTAATAAGTCACTGGCTGAACTTATTTAATTCAGAGACTACCCTGCCACTGAGAACTCTTTGGCAGCCAAAAGGTCTGCTTCTGTGTTCTTTGCCCAAATATGTATTTTCTATAACTTGTATAGGGTGTCCTTATGCCTAACCACTCATATGACCTTTGCGTCCATCATTGAGGTTAAGCTCAAGCAACAAACCTCGTCTTGAATTGGTACATATTCCTTCCAACATATGGCCTTTTTACCTGCCCTGATTAGGGAATGACTAAAGGCCTACGGAAAGGGAATCCCTGACAGTGAATTATCACCCAAGGGGAACTTGAGGTGGATGTATCTGTTTGACTAGGCTAGTAACTGACAGTTCATAAAGTACTTCACAGTCTGTTTAATAAGGCTTCAGACCTTCACCAGTCTGCCTCTTTATTTATTGCTGCCCCTGCAGGGCAAATTGGCACAACCCTGCCAGATAATCGCAGGCCCAGCACTACTCAAGGGTTGTACAACCCTTGTGATCAGGGGCGGACTGACAACACATGGGGCCCCCCGGCAATACGAGATTATGGGGCCCTTTTGCTCCGCCCATATACAGGCCCATATACAGGCCAGCAATACAGAATAGTATATGAATTTGCAACATACTCTGTGCTGCTGCTCTGCTCCGGGGTGCCGGCCTGGTGTCTTGGATGGAGGGTCTCAACCGGGGCAGATGCAGAAATTCTCAGCAGAGGCAGATGCAAACGATCTAAGTAGGGGCAGATGTGAAGGATAACGGAGCAGATGTGGAGGATCAGCAGGGGCAGATGTGGAGGATCAGCAGGGGCAGATGTGGAGGATCAGCAGGGGGCAGATGCGGAGGATCAGGAGCAGATGCAGAGGATCAGAGGGGCAGATGGGGAGCATCAGAGGGGCAGATGAGGAGCATTAGAGTGGAAGATGCGGAGGCTCAAATGGGCAGATGTGGAGGATTAGGGGGGCAGATGCGGAGGATCAAGGGGGCAGATGCGGAGGATGCAGGGGGGCAGATGCAGAGGATGCAGGGGGACAGATGCAGAGCATCAGAGGGAGGTCAGCATGGTTGATGTGCAGGCAGTGGAGATCTGTGCTGGTTGTGGAATGCTATGTAATGTAAGCAGGGCACTGTATACAGGCAGAGACTCGGTCGGCTGCTGTGGGGTCTGTGAGAAAGAAGTCAGCCGGGACCGAATCTCACTTTCACTTTCCCGCACAGCACTCCTCTGCCATCCCCCTCCCCCCTCTCACCTCGCAACTGTAGGAGACATCTGTGCACAGAGATCATCACAGTCACACTCGTCTGCAGCTGCGGCTTTCAGATGAGGCTGTGTAAACCGACGGCACATGCTGTGGGGCTGGAAGTAGGTGAAAAGAGAGATGGAGGGAGGGACAGTGACGGGCCCCGTCCTGGCCGCGGGCCCTCGGTCCATGCCCGAGAGCCCGAATGGTCAGTCCGCCCCTGCTTGTAATACATTCTAACATCGGGGTAAAACCTAGCTTGACTCTAACAGTGGGGTCTTTAACGCTTTCCCTGCCAAGCCCTCCGGAACATTTTTCAATTCAGCTGGCCAAGCCATTTTCGCAATTTTTCCCATTGATTTGATTTTCAACTGCTGCGTTGCTAGCGTTTGTAAAAGACCCCCCAAACCCTATATTTTCTGAAAGCGCAGGCCCGGTAGAATAAAAAGATGGTGATACTAAATTTTTAGGCCCTGCGATAATTGCGCAAATGTTTCTCAAATTAATATTAAACCGATAAAAATACACAATTTAATTGATAAAGCCCTAAAATCAGTACCAGTGCACAAAAAAAAATTATTTTCTGACTAAATCTAAAAGATAAAACTATTTAGAGTTAATAAATAACAAATATTTGCAAATTTGAAATTGCGTGTTTTTGCGAAAAGGTAAAAAAATGAAGGTACGCAAAACTGTAAATAAGCGACTTATGTTAAAAATTGTTTTTACACAGTGTTGGTGTTTGTGATAAAATGATACAGGCGCATATTTAATTACAACGCAAGGTATCAACGCATGGCAATGCGTCACAAAGCTTTGCCATGCGCTGCCACGGTTAATTTAATGTTTTTTCTAAAGAAAAAAAAAGAAAGAAAAAAAATCATGCACTGCGATGCGTTCTAACAACGCACTGCAGCGCATGTGCATAGAATGACATTATTGCTCTGACTGCAACGTTCGAGGCGATATGTAACATGTTCAGCACAATTGACGTTTTTCGCACGTAGGCGCTACGGGCGGGGGACTTAAATATTTTTTCCCCATTTTTTACATTTTTTTTATGTTACATTCATTTTTAAACACTTTTTTTTGTACACTAACCCTATTGGTATTACATAGGGGACTAACAAGCACCCTGTGTAAAAATAGATAGGGTGTGACAGGTCCTCTTTATGGAGGCATCAGGCGTCTTTTAGACCCCTAATGTCACCTAGAGACCCCAAACAAGCCGAGATCTGCTTTCCCAGCTTCTTGTCCTGGCTCTGAGAGCCGGGGACTGTGTACAGTGACACCGGAAGTGATGTAATACACAGCACTTCCGCGTCCAGTGATCGGAGGAGAGATCAGCGGCTGGAAGCGGCTGAATCTCTCTCTGATCATTGTGACCCAGTGGCCGTTGCGGGGGTACAATACGGTACAAACGATCCGGTGGCTGTTCAGACTGAAGCGACCATGAGATTATAGCAGAACTGTAGATGCCACCGACGTAAGGCATACTGAGCTGGCCAGCTGGGAACACTTTTGTTCCGCCATAAGCCTCACGGGGGTGACAGCGAAAGGGTTAATGCGTAGCAGCCTTATCACTGCTTGAAGAGGACCTTTTATCCCAAATGGAGCTCACTCTGTCCTTGAGGGGCAGTGCTGGCAATAGGGCTGAAGAGATTATAATTTAGAAGCCCATGCATGTGCACTCTGAGAAGCAGTGGTCGCAAGGGGCTGGAAAGATTTACTATTAATTAACCACTTGCTGACCGGGGTGTTTACACCCCCTTCCTATCCAGACCATTTTTCAGTATTCAGCGCTGCGGTACTTTGACTGACGTTTATTCCGTCATGCGACGCTGTACTGAAATGAATGTTATACCATTTTTTGGGGACAGATTGAGCTTTCTTTTGGTGGTATTTGATCATTAATGCGGTTTTTATTTTTTACTATATAACAAAAAAGTACCGAATATTTTTTTTTTTAAACGGTTTTCCGTTTATTATGTTAGGAAACATTTATTATTACCCAATTTTTTGGTAAAATATAAAATACGGGGTCACGTTGGGTAAATTGACACCAAACATGTCAAGCCTTAAAATTGTGCGTGCCCGAGGAATGCGGAAGTGACAGAGGAATGCGGAAGTGATGTAATATACATCACTTGCTGCATTCAGAGACCGGGGAGGAGAGCGGAGGGAGATCGTACTCTGATCTCCCTCCGTTTCCCAGTGCACAGAGCCACATTGCCCGAGATGGATGGACGCCTGGGATCGCGGGACGGCGGAGAGGTAAGGAGGGGGGCGCACCCTGACTTGCATCATACAAGCGATCGGGCGTCTTTACAGACGCCGGACCACTTGTATGTAAACGGCCATCGCTGAGCATTTAAAATCATGGCGGTTTCCAGCTCGTGCGAGCGGGCGGCGAAGGACGTCTAAAGATGCCCACCCGCATCCAGGAGACTCCCGTCTGGCCGTCTTTCGGCGGACGGGAGGTGGTTAATACAAAAGTAATTGCAGTAAGTGCTGCAAAAGGGGCCCAAACCAAGTACTGAGTACATATGCATGCTTGTACTTTTCAGAGGTCCGATATTGTTCTATGTACAATCCTTGTTTTATTGATTGCATGTAATAATCTACTTTTTTGAGGTTGTGGATTTGGGGTTCTTGGGGTTTTCATGAGCTGTAAGCCATAATCATCACAATTAGGACAAATCACGGCTTGAATTATCTTGCTTTGCATGTAATGAGTCTATCTCATATATTAGTTTCACCTTTTAAGTTGCATTAGTGAAATAAATGAACTTTGCACGATATTCTAATTATTCGAGTTTCACCTGTATATGCTCGGTCTGGCTCTGGTCTCCACACCCCTGATGAAGTCATACCACTTGATGTAACATAGGTAGGGTGGAGCATAGGAGCTGAACCATCGCACACAGAGTGTGTGGCTGCTTACCAAGTTCTTTTACTAGAAGCCCATTTTTTTAACTATGGAATGTGAGTGGTTTTTAATAAAATATAGCATCTTTGTAAAACCATCTGCGTGTTTCCACTTTTCATTTGATGCATGGTACACTTGTACGAACTGACTGCTTTCAACTCCTGAGGCTGGCAAAAGGAGTTTGTACCTGATAGGAGGAAATCACTGGGAGGTGTTTGGTATCAGGTGCTTCCTCTACCTGTTTTTAATCAGAGGAACAGTGCATACAGACCCTGGTGGGTCTCTGCTAAAGGTGAGGTGCATTCCATAAGATTTATCTGGTGATGGTCACAGGAGACTGCGATTACCTTTCATCCACTTCTATATCTTCTATTTTATAACGGACTGTTGAAGATTCATGATTATGGACATTTTTCTGGCAATATATTTTTTGCACTGAGGTGCATGATACACACATGTGTTTAGTCTATTGTTATTCTTTTCATGCTGTATGACATTTTTTCCACTGCTAGTATCAATTGTATCTGAAACTTTGCAGATGAATTCAGTTAGTGTGGCTTTTAATATCAATTAATTGTAAATATGTTGTTAATCCGTGTGAATGGGGGTAGTAGGCATGTGACTTAATCTTCCAGCTAGAGGTGGCAAGATGATTGAGTTGCAAGGGTTAAGGTGGTTACAGTCAGAGATGACTTGGATGGCGTAAGTGTAAATTAGATTTATATAATAGGGTTAGCATCTTGGTGTTATTATGGGAATACTTTTGCCTGAACCTTTCCCAGGTGGTGTGTTTCAAACCTCTCCTAGCCAGGGAGGCATCAAGAATTAAGCCTTATAAGAACCCTCTAAGAAAAGAGGCACAAACACAGTCTCTTTTTATATTAAAAGGTCATATTTAAAAGATTTAATTATGGATCTAGGGATTACCATCTGGGGGTCCTATTATACGGTTTATATTCAAGTTACCCCCATTATTCCCAGGAGAATGACACCAGGCAAGGCTGGGGTATCTCTCGGCGTCTTAAAAATAGACGAAAGTCAGTGGCGGAACTACCAGGGTCGCAAAGGTCGCAACTGCGACCGGGCCCTGGAGTTCCGCCACTTAGAGGGGGCCCAGGACAGGAGAAGGGGCCCCAGAGGCGGCTCCACCGGCACTTCACTGAGATACGGCTCAGTCTCCAGCCCGGCAGCGAGAGCAGGAGGGGAGAGAGAGCGAGCCGACACACAGAGCAGAGGGATGAGAGAGGGAACTCCCGCGCTCCCCCGCCGAGGCTGCACTCCACATTGCCCTGCTGGGACTCCGCTCCATCCTGCAGTGGCAGAGAACGTGACGATTGAAGCACCGCCGGGCGGGCACTGACAAGGAAGGAGGTGGAGGACGCCGGGGCTGGGGCCCAGTACCGCCTGTCCAGTGAAGAAAGAGGTCGCTGATGGTCCGGTGCTGTAAGGAGCTGCAAGGAAAGGGCCCCCCCGACCAGCCCACCTGAGACCCTCCCGAGCTTACCATAGACAGTCTCTGTGGGCTGTGCAGGATCTATGGTGGGTTCTGTGGGGCCTCAGGTGGGTGCGTTGCTATGCCTTCTCTCTCTCTCCCTCCTGGCTGTCTCTCTTTGCTCTCTCCTGGCTGTCCCTCTTTGCTCTCTCTCTCCTGGCTGTCCCTCTTTGCTCTCTCTCTCCTGGCTGTCCCTCTTTGCTCTCTCTCTCCTGGCTGTCTCTCTTCGCTCTCTCTCTCCTGGCTGTCTCTCTTCTCTCTCTCTCTGTCTCCTCTCTCTCTCTTCTCTCTCTCTGTCTCTTCTCTCTCTCTGTCTCTTCTCTCTCTCTCTTCTCTCTCTCTCTTCTCTCTCTCTCTCTCTCTCTCTCTCTCTCTCTCTCTCTCTCTCTCTCTCTCTCTCTCTCT